>NW_027551572.1:8494418-8575819 GCF_008692635.1 Crocuta crocuta
CTAATTAATTTGAAACTATACTGTTTTGGAAACTGAAAGAAGATGAACATAGTTGCCTCTTAATTTTCACAATTAATCCCTGTAGGGAGAATCTTGAGATGGTGTGAAATTAAGGACTGTGTTGGTGGGCTAGCAACGAACAAAACTCCCCATTCGAGGAGAGCTTCCTCTCTCGGCGCATGACTGATAGTAAACTATGAGCATGTATCTTCTAGTTTATACTCTATTAGAACGAGGCCAGTACTGTGGAAAACAGAGTAAAAAGCACTGCAAGTGCAGGGATGCGATTTTAAATGGAGGGGTCATAACAGACCTCACGAGAAAGAAGGTCTTGAGTGAAGACTCTGAGGGCACAGGGGAATGACCACACGGGGACCCAGGAGAAGGGGTGCCCGGCAGAGGCGCAGCCGTGCAAGGACCCCGAGGGGCGAGCATGCTTGTGACGTCTAAGGAAAAGCAAGGAGCCAACTGTGGCCGTAGTGGAGTGAGCCGAGGACGATGGGAGGCAGTGGGTGCAGGAAGGTAACAGGGCTCCCCGTTGTGTCCGCAGCTGTAGGCTATTCCAGGGACTCAGCATTTACGGAGAGAAAAGGGAAGGTTCTGAATGAGGCAGAGACACGACCTGACAGACACAGCTCACAGTACCTCACCTCTGTCTGCCATGTAGGAAACAGACTATGGAAAGGCAAGGGTAAAAACAGACCATTCTAGTAACTATTTCAAAACCCAGGTGTGGAATGGCTCTAGATCAGACCAGGTGGTGGCAGGGAAGGCGATGAGAAGTTGCTGGATTCTGGGTCTATTTTAAAGGTAGAGTCCATAGGATTTCCTGATGAGGGAGGTGAGAGAAGGAGAAGAATAAAGAATGAGCTAAGCCTTGGACTTAAGCAACTTGGGACGAGGAGATCACAGAAGGGAGGGGGTCTCGTGGGAAGGATCACGGACTTCTATCTGTGGTGTCTTTCCAACATCCACATGGTCATCCTGACTGTGGATTAATCCGGTGCTCAGGGAGAAGTCCACCCTGGAGATACAAATCTGAGGACATATGATGAGCTGCATTTGAATGCCCTGACATCAGACTGATAGAGGTTCTTGGAAATCATTTCTTTTTTTTTCTACTTAAAGGAGTATTACCCATAAGTTTCTCAGAGAATGCAAATCTTCTGCCCTAAAAAGACAACAGCATAATTTAAGAGAAAGACAAAATGGAACGTATTTAGAGATGAACAACTGTCAGTTGTTTCAAATATGTGAAAGGTGTGCATGGGGAAGAGGGTGGCCTCGNTGTTGTGCACAAGGAGGGCTTTACGAGTGTTACATCTGCCGAGAGAAGCAGTGATCTTGCAGCTACTAGGTATTTAAAAAAGAATGTGCTGTAGAAGCAAGTCTAGTTAACGTGACCCTTTAGAACATCTAAAAAGTCTAAGATTCTACGGTTCTCAATATAAAATTATGTTTGCTCATTTAACAGATATTTATTGAGCACCTGTGATGTAAGCGAAGGACTGTCACAGGTGCTATGGGAAAATAAAGTGACAGGACTCTCCTTGGAATGGGGTTAGTCTAATGGGGAAGCCAATACATGAATACAACCTTCCAGCATGAAGGAAAGAGTCTGGAAAAGGGCCAGGTGAAGTGTGACGGGAACACAGAGGGAACTGGCCGGGGGGCTGAGCAGGGGAACAGAGGAGAGGAAGAAACGGGACCTGAGGAGGGTTTGGAAGGATTTGGAAATGTGGACGTTGTAAGGGCAGGAACTAAGCATCTGAACCCGCATCAACATCTAGTTAAGAGCTCTTTTAAAGTGTGTACTGTCAGTTCTTTGTAGAGAAACTCAAACACAAGAGTAAGACTTAGCCAAGCAGAAGGGGTGAGTCAGTGGCAGAGCTGAGGGGAGCACTCAGCATGTTCTCACCCCGGGGCTTCTCTTCAGGACACTTGAAGGTGCCTGGGACAAAGAGCGCTGGGTTTTAGTGCTGAGTTCATCTGACTCACTCAGCATTACATACTGAGTCATTTTTTCTAAGATCTTCTGGGAACAGAGCTCAGAGAGTTCTCGGCCACATGGAGTCCTACTAGGAGTCGAATCCCAGCAGTGCCATTTTCCTCGTGGTCAGGAGGCATCCGCGAAAGCTGGGTTACTGTGCAGCCCGAGAGGGGCGCCTTCTCCATACACCTTGTACTGAGTGTCGGGCAGCGACTTCCTCACTGGAGGGAAGAGGCAGTGAGGAAAAGGGGCTAGGTAGTCCAAGACTTGTGGGTAGTTCGAGGGGAGTTTCCAGGATATTATGAAGATGGAAGATCTTCAAGCCCTTGCATGAGCGGCCCAGCCTCTGCCACCACTGTGTCCTGTTTTCATTTCCTGTAACCACGCACCTCCCGCTTCCCAGATGCACGCTGCCCGAAGGAGGCTGCGGGAGTGCAGCTCCGACAGCTTTTGCAGGAGAAAGCTTTAGCACGAATGCTGAGCTTCTGTTGGCAAGACACGCCAATAAATGCCAGGGAAAGCCAGGACCTAAAGAACGGGGCCCAGTGAAAGAAAGGGTCAAGAGCATGTGCATCAGGAAGGGTCAGCTAACCCTGTCCGTCATTCGGGAGGGGTTCCTGCCCTCCTGCCTGCCTTCCCTGGGCAAGTGTGTTCCTGTTCCACCAGGGAGCCAGGCAGTGGGCTGGATGGAGAGGGCAAGGGCTGTGACGTCACACAGATGTAGGTTTGAATGCCAGTGGCACCGCCTCTAGTGACAAGACCTTGGACAATTTACTTATATCCTGTAACATCTCCTTTCTGTTCTTCTAAAAGCTTATTTATTTTCAGAAAGAGCGAGAGAGCACGCGTGCATGTGAGTGGGGGATGGGAAGAGAACAGAGAGAATCCCAAGTAGCTCCATGCTGTCAGCGAGGAGCCCTATATAGGGCTCGAACTCCTGAACCACGAGATCATGACCTGAGCCAAAATCAAGGCCCGGATGCTTAACTGATTGAGCCACCCAGGGGGTCCTATAACATTTCCTTTCTAAAATGATATCATGGCAGGGCACCTGGCTGGCTCAGCTGGAAGAGCATGTGACTCCTGATCTTAGGGTCATGAGTTTGAATCCCACACTAGGTGTAGAGATAACAATAAAATAAATAAAACATCATGGATATATAGTGTGTAACAGGACTCCTGGCACCTACTGTATGCTCTATAAATCTTAGCCTCTCTCATCTCCCTTATCTGCCTATAATGATAAGAGAATGGCTGTGTCTGTGTGTTTAAAGACTGGAACAGACTCTGCTGCTGGAAGAGACATGGACAAGGGCACAGTGTTCCATAAACAAGCAGATCAGTATCAAACATGTACAATAAACATCGACATTGTGTGTAAGTATTATGCCACGGTTTTGGCATCATGGAAATCACACATCAAAATAGGCGACATAAGCAGGAATTTCTACCTTGATTTGGGAAAGTTTCCATCTTATGCTGTGCTTTGAAGAGCTCTCTACGGTAGAACAGGGGGGCTGTTTCAGATACAAACCTCAGAACACTAACAAATGGTTTGGAAGAATAACAGAGGCAACTGAGGTGGGTGTGGGGAAAGAAGGTGAAATAATTTGGGAGTCTGGAGGGCAAAAGGCCTCAACACCCAGGAAGGAAGGCTTGGATGTTTCTTCTTCTTCTTCTTTTTTTTAATAATGTTTATTTATTTTTGAGAGAGAGAGTCAGAGTGTGGGCAGGGGAGGGTCAGAGAGAGAGAGGGAGTTACAGAACCTGAAGCAGGCTCCAGGCTCTGAGCTGTCAACACAGCCCGATGCAGGGCTCAAACTCACACATGAGCTGAGCTGAAGTCAGATGCTTAACTGAGCCACCCAGGCGCCCCGAATGTTCCTTCTAAGTAGACAAGGTGGCTGNTACATGAGCTGAGCTGAAGTCAGATGCTTAACTGACTGAGCCACCCAGGCGCCCCGAATGTTCCTTCTAAGTAGACAAGGTGGCTGTGTAGAGTTCAGAACCTGGGTGTGAATTATTGCTTTGTCCTCTGCTCATGGGGTGCCCTTGGCTTAGGCACAGAAATCAAGTTTTAATTTTATTCCAAGGCGACACAGGGACAGGAACACTGTCCACTTGAGCCCCTGCTGTCCTGGAGATCAGAGCAAACCGGGCCTGAGCGCCCTTGGTGATGTTAGTGTATGTCAAGTGCTTTCCACAGTGGTGGTAATCAGACTTCTTTCTCTCGGGAGGAAACGTCTCCCCCATGAAACAAGAACCCATAAGCTCCCTGAGCAGTTTTCATGATCAGCACTGAATGCATCCCCAAATGAGAGGAGTTAAATTTCTACAGAGAGGATCTAGAGGCTTTCAGGCTCCTAACATGGAAATTTGTAAAAATCAGTGTAATTCCCATGGCTGTTCCCTACATGAGAGCTGGGCTGACCCACAAGAAATCAGGCCTCCATGGAACTAACCACAAAAATTCTCAACAGAAGTGCCGAAGGGGAAAGTAAAAATTAGAACAAAGCAAGTCTGTACTCCACGAAATTTCAAAGTCAAAAAGAAAATCAGTGTTCTAAGAAAGTGATGTTATTATTTAAAGATCAAGACAACATATGGTTTTTAAGAGAGAAAAGAAAATGACAGAAATAGCTTATCTTTTCTAAAAAAATGGCAATGCCAACACTTAAAATCTGTTAAAAATTCCTTTCTTTAAAAAAAGGAAGTGTGAATTACAGGTATGATTTTTGCACCATAAATAAAATTTGGCAAACAAGCCTGTGCTTTTTCTCATTTGCATCTCAACTAGAACTTACAAAATCACTTCTTGATCTAAAACAGCGCTCCTTAAAGTATGATCTACGGACGAGTGCCAGTTTACAAACTGTTTGCTAATGGTCTGTCACAGGATATGTATAGAAAGTGAAAGTAAGAATTTAGAAACTTTTATGAGATCCGACAGAGTAACTTTTATGCTCAGCTGAATGTGACAAAAAATAGTTTGGTCCTGTTTTTCAATTTTATTTCCCTAGTTATTCATTTTTATCTGCAGAAGCGTTAGTCCGTAGTTAAGGAGCGTTGGTATAACCCTTAGTTTGGAAAATGAGGGTTAGCACATTTCAGAGAAGCTCTGATGGCAGAACTTGTAAATAACCTGTGTTGGAGAGGAGAGGGGGAAGTATTTAATACGCATTCAAGAAACTCCGCAGGAAAAGCAGGAGAAGTGATTCCCACGAGGAGGCAGCGTGTCACGTTATTGGGAACGTGCGCCTTTGTACTTACTGGCGGACTCTATAAACTTAGGGTAGGCGTCGTACGTGATGAGTGGAATTGGTAGATCCCTGAAGTACAGTTTCAGCGCACCGGTGATAATGTTGATATCTTCATACATGTTCACAGAAATATCCGCTTTCTCGCCATCTTTGAAGGATGTTAAAAAAAATATATGAGTAACTATCTGGATGCACTGCACTGTTTTAATAACAGATTTTGTACCACAGTCTTTAGAGATTAGCAAGGCAGCAGTTATTAATATCAAATTCAGTGTGCTGATATATACAAATGATCAATTTTCTGTGAAAAGCAAAATTGGTTTTTCTGAATTTTCTGAAGTTACTTAGTTTTCCAGGTTTAAGTAGGAGAGGGCAGTGTTTGTAAATTCCATGAGTACCTGGGAGCACCCAGGGGAGTAATGTGGCCTTGCTTTCTCTTTCTTTCTTAAATAAACCTAGAGAATGTGAAAAATAACAACAGAGGCACTCCTAACTTGCAAAAGGCCACCTTTGACTCTCCCCAGGCTCCTGATACATGACGTTTGGATACTGTCTGAGCCCTAGGCATAGGCACACAGTGAGAAGTACAGGAGTAAAACGAAACAAAACTTTAGCGTGTTGAAATAACAAGAGAAGAAGTTATAATATAGAGGAGTATTTTAGGGCTGTTGGGCCTATCCTGCATTTAGCAACTGGTTAAAATATCTGAACGTTCATCTACAGAAGATTTAATTAGTGCCGACTCTGAGCTGGACCTTATACGAGGCTTTTTATATTCCATTTGGCTTATGAACGAGCGCTATCCATTAAAAAGCAGCCTCTGCCCTACACAGATATTAGAATGGCTAAAGTCCAGAACACTGACGACAAATGCCGGAGAGGATGTGGGGCCACGGGAACTCGATGTTGCCGCTGGTGGGAACGCAGAATGGTACGGCCACTTTGGAGGACAGACAGTTTCTTACAAAGGTAAACATACTCTTGTCCTATAATCCAGCCATCACACTGCTAGGTATTTATCCAGAGGAGATGGAAACTACTTGTGTCCACACAAAAATGTGCACACAATTATTTATAGCCACTTTCATACATAATTCAAAAAACTTAAAAGCAATCCAGATGTCCTTCAGTAGGTGAAAAAACTGTGATATTTCCAGACAAAGGAATATTATGGAGCAACAACAAAAAATGAGCTATAAGCCATGCAAAGGCATGGGAGAATGTTAGATGCATATTGCTAAGTAAAGGATATCAGCCAAAAAAGGCTAATATTCTAGGATTCCAACTCTATGACATTCTAGAGAAGGTAAAACTATGGAGTCTGTAAAGAGAACAGTGGTTGTCAGGTGTTCAGGGAGAAAGATAAGGAAGAGCAGGTAAAGCACAGAGGATTTTTATGATAATGAAAGTTCTGTGTGATACTATAATGGTGGCTATATGACATTATACATTTGCCAAAACCCACAGAACTGTACAACACCAAGACTGAACTTTAATGTAAACTATTGGTTTTAGGTAAATAATGATGTATCAATGTGGGTTCATCAATTGTAACAAATGTACTGTATTAATAATGCAAGATGTTAATAAGGGAAACTATGGGGGGGAGGGGGACACCAGAGGAGAGGTTATATGGGAAATCTCTGTACTTTTGGTGAAATTTTGTAACCTAAAACTAATGTTAACCTAAAACTGGAGCCCTAAAACTACTTTAGCAAAGTCTAATTTTCTTTAAAGAAGCCTCTTTTAAATGTGAAATACCATGGCCTATCAGACATTCACACTCAAGTGTGAATTAGATCACTAGTATCTGTCTTTCACACTTGTGTTGAAATCACATACGATGGCAGTGCAAATTAGGGTAGAATGCATTCTGGGAGGAAAAGGCAATGCAGATTGCTCCAGTGGGGCATCTTGGGGGAAGTGTATAGGTGCTGGAGGCCTAAAGACCTGGAGAAGGGGAGTGGAGAACACAAAGGAAGGTAGAAGAATTATCAAGACAAATATCACCTCCATCACAACTTTTACTCAGGAAAAAAGAAAGAATGCTGGTATTCTCTTCTGCCACATGGTTCCTGTTTCTACTATCTAATATTTTTCTATGAAAATCCAAATTTCAAATGTCCTGTCTCGTTATAGGGTACATGTCCAATTTTTGGTTTGGAAAATAAAGTCATCAATCTTACAGTTGAATTACATGATGGGTTAAACTGAATTTGGAGGCTGATCTGAGAACCTTCTACCATTTAGCTAATTTTTTCTATAGTAAGATAATATATTCATTGTTTCTTACTCCACTCTTCTTTCAGTTCCCTACTGTAAGCCACAGCACTTTTTAGGGACTTGACAAGGACAGGACTCAGGCCCTTTGCACAGACTCTGCTATTGCCAGGGTCTTTGCATATTCTGTTTCTTTGCTACTTAACCGTTATATGGCCAACCTCTGCTCTCTGGGAAGCCTCTTCCAATCTCCAGAACCAACCCCCCAACCCCAACAGACTAGGTTCAGTTCCTTAGTTATTAATATTTTCCTTTATGGCATTTATTAAAATCAATAATGATTCTGTGGGCGGGGGAATCTAAGTCATTAAACTGGGTCAACGACGGGCAGTTAGGTGGGCCAACTCCAGACTGGGAAGTCTGACATCTGCAATCACTTAGATGCCCCCAACCACCCTGCCCTATTTTCTCCCATGATTTCTGGTAAATTTAATTGCTCTGTATACATTCTGATGGACACAGACGAGCCTTGGATGCTCAGACACTGGTAATATAGTTAAATTTTATGTTTCTGGTAATATAGTTAAATTTTATGTTTCATTCTCACCTTGAAGTGTAACCGTTTAATGCACTAATAAAGTAAAATTACAAGCTACTTTTTATTTGGTGTAATAACCAATGACTTAGACAAATAATGAAAGAAATAACAGGAAACTGTGCCTTCTTGGCAGAGCGCACTGTCGTCCTAAGTGAGTGGACGTACTGCAGGACATACCTCTGTCAAAAGCCATCTTGACATCTTCAATTAAGTCACTAAATCCTGATACTCGATACAGTCCTTCAGAATTAAGACCTGTAAAAACAGAACAAGGAAGCTAATTCGCCTCTTTGGAATGATGTCTTGTCTTCTTCAAGTTTTCACTTCTTCCCACACTTCAGGCTGGGGAAGTAACGTGTCAGAAAGAATGATTAAATGTAGTGGTTTAGAAACCTCTTCACATTGCCTCCTAAAATAAAACCATTTCACTCACAGATCTTAAACTCTGACCTACCGTTGCCTGAATAGTTGTAATCTGGCTCTTCACTTTGTCTAATTAGATCAAATATGTTGAGTCTTCAGGGAAATAACTCATCACCCCAATTATACCATAAATTCTTTTACATAACAGAAGACTAAGATAAACCACATTAATAGGCCTGTACCAGTCTTTCCCAAATGGGAGAGAATAATTAGCTCTGTTTTTTGGTCTGGGATGGTTTTAATAGACCATTTACACCTTTGCTTCTTGGACCTAAGAAGAATGTAAGAAGTGAAAAATGAATTGGTGTCTACATGTCAACTTCTATAGATAGGAGGCATCATCATCCATAAAAAATACTTCAGCACATTTTCTACAACTAGCTCATGTACCTTAAAATCAAGCTCGTTAATTATTTGTTACCTTCAGTCATTTCAGACTTTCAGATCATTTGACATCTGAAATCACTCCCCCCTAAACTTAACAAGACAACCGGGTTATGCAACGAGGGACCCAGAAGGGCACTGGCACTTGCGTTCGTGGGGAATTCCAACTGCTGAACTGCGCTGGAAACGCCTCACCTCTAGATTCAATTTCCCTGATGCACATGTCCACCACCATGGGCCGCTTCGTGATATGCGCTTTCACGAGTGTTGTAAGGTCACAGCTGTACACCTTCTTGACATGTTTCAAGTCTGGCTTACAGTCATTTGGGACCATCTTGGAACATTGCTTATGAACATTCAAACCACAATCTAAAAATATAGAAAGGAAAAATTCATCAATGTTTTCAGACTCTTGAGCATTCTGGAGTGTTTATTTTAGCAGAAGACACTCCCACCATCCAGCTTGAATTAGGCTTCCAACAGTTTCTGCAGAGTGGAAAAACATTCTTCCCATCTTTTCTCTTGGAAAATTTTGGTTTTAAGTCAGAAGACAAGAATTCTAGCTCATACTTTATCATTTATTTGCTGTACGATCCCAGAAGCGATCCAATTCAAACAAAATGAAATTAAGTGTTTAGATATCTACAAAATGTAATATTATGCCAACTAGGCAACAAGTTATCCATTTCTTTAAAGTTACACAAAAATTATATTGATGTGGGATCTAGAATTCCAGTTTAAAACATTTGATATGAAGAGGAATCAGACCTCCAAAAGTGAGAGTATCCCAGGGCCCTCTTAAAATTGTGCTGCTCATATTCATAACTGGTCATAATCCTGTAAATAATAAATTTAGTGGCTAAATTTATTAGCCACAGTTATTATTTGTCACTATTAGCACCAGCTTACTGCTGCCGAGCCCTATTCCAAGTGCTTCATGTTATTTCCATCAAGCTCACAAAACCCTATGAAATAGGTACCATTCTTCTTCTCGTTGTATAAACCGGATGAAACCAAGCACATAGGTGTTCTGTAATTTACCGAAGGGCATGCATTTAGTATATAGTGGAGCTGAGATTTAAGCCTATGAATGAGTCTAGGGTCCATGATTTTAACACCGATACCATGTTGCCTCTACTGAAGTTTGTCCTCTGCTTTGTAATTTTACTGGGTTATAACGCCGAGGATGCCAGAACTCAGCTTCGAGTGAATATTTTGAGACCTTTGATTTTCAACAAGAAGAGAGCAGTGGAATTTTAGAAAGGACAGAGGAATACGAACATTTTGCTAAATTAGAATGAAGAGGGATAAACCAGAGCTGAATAACTAAAATAAACGTCATCTTTAAGTTTTTAAAAGCATAACCCATTAGTGTTTTTCAGAAGAACTTGACGGGGACCTCTTACAAATCTGATGCAATTATACCCAGGTCTTCATGAAACCAATTTGAAAATCCTCCAGAGCCATGGCTGCTGCCTGTGGTCACTGGGCAAGCCTGGTTTTGCTTGCCCTTTTAGCAGAAAGGGGAGCACAGCGTTTATCTCACAAACCTGTTAATGAGCCAATGCACTCAAGGTGCTGTGCACAGTATAACACGTGAGACAAATGTTGGTGATTATCATCGTTATAATGACTCGGTAAAGCTGCAATCTTGTTATGTAATGGCAGGAATGATAAACGGAGAGATAAGAAACATTAGCTGAAAACTCATACATGAAACGCTCTTGCATTAACTATGTAGATACTGCCAAATTGCAACGAGACCTCGAGGCCGGTGGTGGCTCGAAGCGAGTCACTAAGGGAGTGCACCTCCACTATGTGCTAGGTGTAGAGGGAAATGAAGTCTTTGCACGTGCGTGTGTAAGGGAACAGGACTGGAGATGGCGTGGCCAGTGCCAATGTGTGCGCCAGTGTTCTCACCCCCGAAGAGTAACAGCCTCTCTGAATACAGAAAGGCTTCCAGAACAAAGAGTTTGATCTATAAGGTCTGAGGAAATGACCGAACAATGTTCTGCAATAGCTAGACAATGTCCAAATGACTACATAACCCCAAGTCCCAATTCCTCTTTATATCTATTAGATACAGATAAGATTTCTGACTCAATTATAAGGCAAATCAATGGCAACATGTCCACTTAAAAAGACCTTGTTTCCCCTGAATACTGTAATGTTTTACATAACTTCTATAACTTAGAATTAGATCTACGATCTATTAGCTGTGCGATTTCAAGTGACTTACCTTTCCTGTGCCTCAGTTATGAAAATAGGAATAATATTTATTATTTGCTCCGTTATTATCCACTATTAGGTTCACGTAAGGCTCTCCTGTTAGTATATGTACTTTCTTACACGGAGTAGATTAGAAGTGTTTACCAGGACTGTGTTGTCGTCGTCATTATTTAGAAGACTGAAACCTTTTGAGAGGCCTTTTCTATGTAGCGCCCCAGGGTTTGCTACACGGTTTTGTCATAATCAGCTTAAGGTCAGAAGCTAAGTTGAATTCTGGGCCAGTTCTGTTTGTCACGTGTGAGTGCCAGGTCCTGAAAAGGACCTGGGTGACTGGCATTGCAGCTGCTTCCTTATTTATACTGTTCGAACACGTTCATTTACATAAAAATGCTTCCAAATACGTACTTAATTTTTGTCAGCTTTTAGAAAATTTGGGGAGTTTTCAACCACTAATTTTTCAATACTTTTTCAGCCTCTCTTTACCCTCTTCTGGGACTCCAACAACACAAATGTTAAATCTTTTGCTATTCTGCTACAGGTCTCTGGGGATCGGTTCACTTTTTAAAATCTATTTTCTTTCTCTTATTTGAGTTGGTTAATTTCTATTGATCTGTCTTCAAGTTCACCAATTCCTTCCTTTTCCATTTTGGTATTGAGCCCATCTGGTGAGTTTGTTGTTAATAACATTTTCAGTTCTAAAATTTCTATTTACAGTAGTTATTTTTTAATCTTTATTTTCTATTTCCTATTTTTCATTTGTTTCAAGAGTGTTTATAATTGCATGTTGGAGCACTGTTATGATAGCTAATTTCCTTGTCTGATAATTCCAACATCTACATCACCTCAATATCGGCATCTGTTGTCTTCTCATCTGAGTTGAGATTTTCCTGGTTCTCGCTATGAAGTGTAATTTTGAACTGAATCCTGGATAGTTTGAGTGTTATAAGACTCTGGCTCCTATTGAAATCTTCACTTTTAGCTGACAGTTAACCTATTTACATTTAGGATGCAGGTCTTGGCTCATTTTTGTAGGCCATGGTTCTACTATCAAACTAGTTTACAAAGCCTGTGTAGTGCTATTGTGGTGCTATTTTGCCTGCCCTACTTGTATGTTCCACAAATGGCAGGACTTGTTCCACATTGTGGGGAGGGGCAGGGCCACCTCCTAGTTACTGCAGGGTGGCAATGGAAGCCAGGGATTGCCCAGAAGCCTGGTTGAGAAGGGATGCCATGCTGCATGGAACTACAGGGAAGGTATGGAAGACAGAAGCGCTGATCATGGTCTCAGCGGCCTCATTACTGCAGGTCAGGATGAAGACAGGGCTCTACCCATAGGCTTGGGCTGATAGGGTGCTGCTCTTAATACAGGTCCCACCCATAGGCTGAGCCAGGAGAGGTACCATTCTCTTCCTGCAAGGTGGTAAAGCCAGGAGAGAGGCATACCCCTGTTCTTGCAGGGTGTGATGGAAACACGGTCCTGCCCATAGACTATGGCTGCAGCAGTGGCTCTGTGTCCTTTTCATGATGTTCAGCCCGAGAAGGGCAGAAATGGCTAAAAGATTTCTGTCAGGCTGCGCTACCCTTTTCCCAGGGCCTTGGCTAGGAAGAGCAGGCTTTACTTGGGACTATTCTGTGTCTGTGCTTGTTGGCATTTATGGGTTGTGGGCTTCTCTAGATACTCAGGAGGTTAAAAAAAACAAAGACCACCAGGCAACTTGCTGCTGGTTTCCTTGAGCCGGCCTGCTTGCTTTTCTCCACTTCCAGAGTCTACTGATAGTTGAAGTATATGGATTTTGCCCAGGGTCTTTTGTTATTATTATTGTGGAGAATAAAACAAAACATATTTGTTCATCTTGTCCAGAAGCAGAAGAACGCCTACATAGTATTTTAAATGTATAAAAGTCAGCAAAGCTTCATAATTTAATATTAAAGTTGATGTGCCTCATATTCTAAGTGTATAAAGAAGCTACAGACCCAGTTAGAAAGGGCTCTTGGTGTCTTTACTGTACAAAGGCAAAAAAGGTCCAAGAAGCTAAATGACTTGCTCAGATTACTCAACCAGAAAGTCGCAGAACTGAGATGTGACCTTGGCTTCCCGAGTCCCAGCCTGTGCTCTTCCCGCCGAGTGATGCATGCCACTTTTCACCAGCAGCACATCATGCATTCTGAGATATGGTTTTCAGTGCTGAAGATGAATGTGTTCTTTTCAACCTCTTATTCAATAATGTTTATTTTACCCACTATTTGTTGTATATGCTTTTTAAAAGACATTGTTATATTGAACTGTTATATATATGATTTGGCAAGGACTTTTTAAATATCAGTGTACTTTTAAGTTTTAATTTACATTTTAGTTACTTAACATACAGTGTAGCCTTAGTTTCAGGTGTACAGCATAGGGCTTCAACACTTCCATCCCTCACCCTGTGCTCACCACAAGCGCACTCCTTAATCCCTGTCCCCTACTTCACCCATCCCCCACCCCTCTCCCCTCTGTTAACCATCAGTTTGTTCTCTATAGTTAAGAGTCTTCTTGGTTTTTCCTTCCTCTCTCATTTTTTTCTCCTTTGCTCATTTGTTTCTTAAATTTCACCTATCAGTGAAGTCATTGGCAAGGACTTTTAAAAAGCAGGGATAAAACCTACCCACTATATTCTTGTTTTTGTCATATTCTTTCCCTATGTATAAGCTCTACTTGGAAAACCATTAGAAAGCAAGCCAGTAAAATTCTGATGCAGCTATACAGTATCAAAACGTGAATGGCACTAATGGTCTGATATTAATACCAACTTTTTTCCTTTGAACATTTGGAGCTATCTACCACTCTAAACATCAGGATTTAAACATCAGGATGATTTGTGACTCAGTGGAAAGTGCGTAAAGTGATGATTGACTTCAGATTTAGAAATTTAGGAAGAGGGAAACGTTTTGTAAATTGATATTCTTTCTTCCATTTGAATAAGATTAGACTATGTGACAACATATTCTGCCCAATGTTAGAAATAAATTTCAAAGGCCAGATTTGGGGCAGGATGGTTATGAAGTCCGTCAGATGACCAAAGGACAGGGCAAAGTCATGCAAATAAAGCCTCTTTATACCTTTAGGTCATGGTGCAATCTACCAGCTCTGAGCTTGCTCTGAAAATTGCTGCTGCAGGGACTGGCAGTATATCAATATTTCAGTTTGCCATTAAGACTTTATTTGGTTATCATACTTATTTATTAACGTCATATAACTCCTATATAGTTCCATTTCTCCCAAGGAAGCTCTGCACTAAAACAACAACAACAAAAGTCCATAAAAGATCATTCCGTTTGCTGCATCTCTTGGTTTAGTAGGTTATTTTTATGTTACAATTAAACCACATTTCCCCTCCCTCCTTCCAGTTAATAAGCATACACTAAAGCCATATGAAAGAAAATACGAAGGGATTCAAATCACATTTTGTTCTGTCTTTTATAAATGTTTCTATTACTTAGCCTACTAACTTTAAGCTACTCTCAGATTTCAGATTTCCTGGGGCTTGATTTCTCTAAAAAACATAACATTTATATCTAGAAAGCACAAAAATCTATCTTTTGAAATAAATAGCAATATTATGTTTTATAATAGGATTAAGGGGTAATGTTAGTGTGTGTTTTGAAAGGAAAGATAATTGCCCATTCTTTTCTGTGAGTGTTCATTTATTATTTATTTTAAAAATATTCTTTAAATCTCTACACCCAACGTGGGGCTCAAACTCACAACCCTAAGATCAAGAGTCCTATGCTTTACTGAGTGTTCATATTTTTAATAATTGCAAATAAAAGTTTTATTCTAAAACCTATCTCTTAGATAGCCCCCCCCCTCCCTGAATCCCCATCTAAGAAAAGTGGGATGTCTGGTTCTAATATGTTTCAGAAGTCATTTTATTTTTTATTTTTAATTAATTAATTTTAAATTTACATCCAACTTAGCATATAGTTCAACAATGATTTCAGGAGTGGATTCCTTAATGCTCCTTACCCATTTACCCCATCCCCCTTCCCACAACGGCTCCAATAAGCCTCTGTTCCCTATATTTAAGAGTCTCTTACGTTTTCTCCCCCTCCCTGTATTTATATTATTTTTGCTTCACTTATGTTCATCTGTTCTGTATCTTAAATTTCTCATATGAGTGAAGTCCTATGATATTTGTCTTTCTCTGACTAATAGAAGTCATTTTCATAAGCAAAATTAAGAAGAATACTTCGTTCTTTGGGATATTGTGAAAATATTGCTACGTGAAACTTCTAAGCAAATCTAATCAATTTCTCATTGGCTTGTAAGGACAGACATAACTTTTTAGGTACAGCCAATCATAGGAGTAATTAAAATAAACTACTTCCACTGCTTTTCTTCAACCTGAAAGCTAAGTGCTTGTATACTTTAAGCAATGAATACACTTTATTACTTACTAGGGAAGAGCTACTGCCGTTCCGTTGGGGGTGACAGCAATGCTAATGATGTACTGGAAAAACAGAGTCACTTGAATTAATAACAAATACTAAACTAATNAGCAATTATTATCTGGCTTAATTCTTAGAATATTCTGGCAAGGCTAAAGTGGAAACAATTCAGGAATGCTGGTGGAATAATCATGATCTTTTTGGTGGGAGGGGTGTTTGGCAATCTCAATGATTATATAACAATAGATTCTTTTAAGCTATCAGCTTACATTTCATAAAGGAAAAATGGTCGAGGGAAACTATTCTGTCTGAATGACGATCCTTTCAACTTTGCTTTTAAAAACTAGGTCTGGTGCTCATAAATATTTTAGTAAAAGGAGTACCCCTCCCAAGCTGCAGTTCATATTCCCCTACAGCACTATTTTACTCTCATAAAGAAGGCTGGAGGGAGGGAGACGTTGTAGATGAAGAGGACGTTGAATGCCTGTCACTGAATCTCGGTGCCAAGGTTTGGAAAGACCATGTCCGCGCTGACCGGCCGTCACTGTCCTCTTCGGCTACAGCCTGCTTAGCAGTCAGCCTAGAGCTTTCAGTTCTGACGGGCCAGCTTGCTTGCCTGTTACTAGCTGGATACAGTCCGATTCCTACAGTAACTCTGCCAGCCTGGTGACTGGAACACCCCCCAACAGTTCACATGATGTTTAAACAAAGGTGGGGGGGGCGGCGGTGTGGGATACAAAACTGATGCTTTTGGCAAATGCTCCCTTAAAAATTCCTGACAAGCTCTTTTGCCTTGGTGGGTTTTGAAAAAAGAAACCAGGACAAAATGGGCTGTTGTAAGAATCAAAAGCAGATAAACAAATGTCTTTTCTGACAGGCAGTTAGCCTGCCTTTTTCCTTGGGAAGTCATAACCTGAATGTTTAGTGGCTAGTGTACTAGTTTCCTACTGCTGCTGTAACAAATTAACTAGGAGTTTATGTTCTGGTTCTGGGGGTCAGAAATCCAAAATGAGTTTCACTAGGCTGGTAGCAAGGTGTTAGCAGGCCTGTACTCCTTCTGGAGGCTCCAGGGGAGAATGTTTTCTTTCCTTGCCTTTTCCAGCTTCTAGAGGCTGTCTGCATTGCTTGGCTTGTGGCCGCCTTCCTCCATCTCCGCAGCCAGCAGTGTAGCATCGGCTCTCTTTTCTGACCTCCACTCCTTTCCCTTTTCCTCTGGCTGTGCCTCCCTCTTCCAAGGTCCGCTGTGGCTGTGATTATACTAGGCCCACCCCAACAATCCGGGGTAATCTCCCCATCTCAAAACCCTTCACTTTACTCACACCGTCCCTTTTGCCATTAGAGGTGACATATTCACAGGTTCCTAGGAATAAGACGTGGCCTTCTTTAGGGAGCCATTATTCAACCTATCGTAGTTCATTCTCTCTTTTTAAAATTCTTAATTCTTTGTATTCTGTTTTAAAGTGGATGGCTCATATGTCAGGATGAGCCATCTCAGAGCTAAGAATTAGTTGTCACAGAAAACAGAACTGATTCAAATGCTAACGTCCTCATTGAAAAATATGAGTTGAGTTGTTCTTATATAACACGTTAATATGGTTCAAATCAAATAGAATATAATGCTTTTAAGGACAAGACCTAACCTAAAAATGAAAAATCTCCTCAAGGCTTTTCTTTCAATTCCTGCCTTTTAGTACAACAAGATGTGGAGGTTATTAATGCGGGCAGCTGGGGGTGGGGGACGAATAATTTTCTCTTTCCTTTTCCTTCATATTACTGTCACAAAGGTTCCAAAACATTTCTTTCAAACGTGATTTAGGACTGTAGCATATTGTCAAAGGTTATCCACATGTATACCGATTTTCTGCTAACATAGCAAACTCGGGATTCTTATGTAGATGGGCTTCACTATTTCAGAACGTATGTGATACACATCAGTTCTCTAAGTTAAGAAAAAAAAAAAAGTCCATGACAGTCACAAAATGTTTTATGAAACTGCTGCAGAGTCTCAGCTAGTCTGTCTGGGTCATAAAGGCAAAACATGCTTATTACTGAGACCAACATTCCCTGAGCTGGGGATTTATGCTCTGGAAAGAGGTCTCCATTTACCTTTGAAAACCCACAGTGCAGATGGTCTTAACAACCCCGCTTTATCAACACCGTAGATGCTCCGCTCCAGTTCAGAGGTTTCACCACAGCCTTCCTAATGACGGTTTCTCACCCGGACCTGGTAACCACCAATCGGAAAGATGATAAGGTTGGCCTCCTTTAGTCTCTGGGCAGAGACTTGCAAGTGGGGGTGTCATCCCTCTGGGTTGGTGGCATCAGATGGGACCTGAGCTGAGACTCTCCTTGATGGACACCTCTGCACAGTTCCAAGTCAACACGTGGGGAAGTCTTACCCCTCTGTGTGGCAGGGAGGTCCTGGCTAGTGATGTATGCCTGGAACCTGATCAAGCCTTAGTGATGCTGACAGAATTGTAACTGACCGGAGAAGGGCTTAGAACGTGAATGTGCAATTCATACTGTATACTGCTATTAAAAACGCAATTGGAAGAGAAAAATCAGACCCCAGAAATTCCTGCACCTAATGGGGGCAACAAAAACTTCCATTAAATGTCATGCCACAGGGCACTTCTGGGGAAGATGTCAGAGTAGGAGGGTCCTAGTACCCTTACTGTGATGAGCCCCGAGTAATGTACAGAAGTGCTGAATCACGTACACCTGACACTAGTGTCACATGTGTATGTTAATGACACTGGGATTAACATTTTTAAAAATCATGCCACAAAGAAATGTGGGTTTTTACAGTGATAAACTTGACAGAATTACTACAGTTACTATTTTGAAGTGTCTCTTGGTATACATTTTTTAAGTGTTAAGCTTCATGCTAAAAGACATGTTAAGGATGTATTTTTTAGTTTTACAATTTAAATGGCAGAAAGAAATGTCTTTTAAATGTTTATTTTTAAGCCTATGTCAGAATTTAGAGTAGTTTGAATAAATGGCCAATTCTTGGTATAGTTTGTTCTATACAAATGAATTTCACATGATGTGAATAATTTACTTTCATAAAGCATTTTAATAAATCCCAGAGTTGGTCGCTTCTCTATGTGTCGATCTTCAGAGTTTCTAAGTTTATATTTAAAAATACTATGGTCATATTTTATAAAAAGGATTGGGCATATTCACAATTTCAGAATGTCACAAACAAAATATTACTGACTAAGTGGTTTTCCAGAATCTGGTAACCATCTTTGAAGATAAACTCACAGATTCTTAAAGCTTCAATTTGATTTTGCAAAAAAAAAAGTAGTAAGGACAATCCAGCTTAACAAGTTATCCTAAAAATTCAGTTTCCAAGGCAACAATCATAGGCCCCTGTATACTGCTTTTAAAAAATCATTTTATAAATTTAGTTACTGTAACATCAAAGGCAAGAGTTAAATATAATTGCCTGACTTTTATCTCCTTTTATCAGACCTTTTGAACATACTGANGTCTGCTGTCTATTAAGCACAAGAAGGTTAAAGGCAGATAAACTGCCAATTTCTGAAGCGGCTGCCTGAGAATCTAGACTACCGCGTGTGTGTCAAAGGCAAACCAGGTTCCGGCCCACATAACAGCAAATCTCCTTATAATGTATTCCTTCTAACTGTGTAACTGACGCAATAAAGCAGAAAGGGAAGAGCTCTTACCGGCACATTTCACTCCCTGAGCGATGAGACCCCACATGAAATTGGCACAGTATTCACACCAGTGTGGCCCTCTGAATGTGTGGACCTGAAAAAGAGTAGTGTGTGACAAAGTGGCCAGAGGGGAACACATGGGCGAGGAGGCTGTTTTCTGCCAAGCACTAAAACACAAGCCGTAGTTAGTCCTGAAGAGGCGTGTTATGCTTACATTCAGAAAACCCTTGAGCGGAACCTACAAGAAGCTAAAATTTCTTTCAGAGCTTGATTTCCTCTGTGTTTTAGAAATGGTGCTAAATCAAACTAATATTCTGCGATTTACTTTGAAAAACCATTTCTACTGTGGTTGTCCAACTGGTCCCCTTCAGCCATAAGCAGCCTCATCTATGTGTCATACAAATCCTGGCACTTTCCGAGTGGTGCAGCGTGAAGCAGGGTAAGGAGCGATGTCGAGTGTGTCTGGGTCCCGTAAGGGCTTTTGTCAGATGACCCACCTTCTGCCATCTGTGACCATAGTTAGGGCCACAGACGGTGAAAGTGATACTGAATCATCAATAAAGGGCCAATTTCTGTTCAAAATGATTTGATATTTACTATGTTAGTTAAGGGAATGCACATTTTAGAAATTGCAGAAGCTACAGTTCATCAGAAACCCTGAGTATAGTAATTAGGCACGTATCACTGCAGCTGCAAAAATGTTTTGCTGTGTTTGATTCTTTTATCCCTAAGAAAGGTATCTCCAAAGAAAGGATTCAAATACTAGGATACCTCTAGACTTTAAAAAAAAATTTTTTTTAATGTTTATTTTTTATTTCATTTTGAGAGAGAGCATGAGCAAGGGAGGGGAAGAGAGAGGGAGACACAGAATCTGAAGCAGGCTCCAGGCTCCAAGCTGTCAGCTCAGAGCCTGATGTGGGGCTCGAACTCTTGAACCACGAGATAATGACCTGAGCCGAAGTTGGACATTTAACTGACTGAGCCACCCAGGTGCCCCGGATACCTCTAGACTTTTAGGTATAAGCGAAGCCATTCTAGTTTAACTCAGAAGAAAAGTACTGGTAGAAAACAGAAACAAGGACTCCAAACCCCAGAATAAAAGAAAACAAATCTGGAATATGATCAATAACACTAAGATTTCTGAGCAAATATTGGCTGAAAATGCTCCCAAGAAATAAAAGAACGAGGGAGAGGGAACAAGGAAGTCACTGATCTGTGTATCAAAGTACATTTACTTGAGATCATGTCTTACCCGTAGGATTTCCTCCTGCAGAAGACAGTAATGTAAGAGAGCAAAAATCACAAAGTGTGGTGATTTGGCTCCAATGTAAATGTCTATTGCAAATAATGAAATTCACCACTAAGATTGTCAGTTTTGCAACTGTTCTATTAATGTATCAAATAGGTCTTAGAAACCAGGTAAATACTTTTTAAGATAATATATATAATATTTCTTCATATTTAAGACGCTATTGAATACAAGACTACAAGGCGCATATATTCCATTTAGGAAAACCAAGCCAAATAAATGACAAACCACTGATTATAAGATAAATCCCAATTCCAGAGATGTTAAAATGGAAAAAAAAAAAAAAAAAGCATATATTAGAATCAGTGAGAGAAAGTCTATCGGAATTCAGAATACTAATAGTGGCCAAAATAGCCAATAAGGCTGTCACAGAAGCCCGGTTTTGGTTCCCTCCAAGGAGGTATGTGCCTGTGACTCTGGTCACTGCCAAGTGAGCTTGAGCACAAAACATGTTGGTTTTGAAAAGCAGGCCATAATCTCTCCTATGTGTTTTATGGAAAAGCATCAGGAATGCAGGCACGGCTGCTTCTGGATTGTTAATGATGCTCAGTGCCTGTAAACTAAAAGCATTTCCTAGAGTTTCTGAAGCAGAGCCCAAGATCAGCATTCAGATAGTCTGTGAGGTTTTGTGTTCGTCTTTGTTCCTCTGAGTGAATAAAACTGGATAACAGATGCAATCTTCCTTTGCTTTGAGGGGAAGGAGTGAAACAGCACTGATTTGTACTTAAAAAGTTACGTAATCATGAAATAGCTAGAGAATCATGACGTTAGTTTTAGGGAAAGTCTTTGGGATGCCACCTGGCTTAGATGTTCCCGGATCTTGGCTACTCCGGTATCATCTGACTTGGTGAGGTTAATAAAAATGGACTAGAAGCATAGAGGAGAAGTAAGTCCCAGTCCTGTACCTGCCAGTCATCTCACGATACAGGATCTTAAAGTTATATTTGGGAGAGTGAACAGAGTAGATGGTGGGAAATAACTTACAATCGGGCTCATGGGAAACAGCACGGAATAATGAGAGGTTATGGCAGAACCAATTCTCTTCCTCACCATCACAAAAGCAGCAATGAAAGCGGCATCTGGAAAATCTTGGGACATTCTTCATATTAGATATACTGGAGGAAGGGTTCGAACTGTCCGAGCAGGCTGGCTCTCTAAAAGACCACACATATATCTCAGAAAGCAATCTTTAGGAAATTATTTAGACATTTCCTTCTTGGAGGAGTTTTACAAAGGCATCCTGAGTGATGTGGGGCTGGTGGTATTGTGTTCTTTATGTTTAAACTTCCTGGAAGGTGGCTTACACAGCTCTCCAGGAAAGTGTTCTAGAAAGAGACTGAAGCACCAGAAGCTTACTAAACTTCTATTTGTGTAACAGGGTTGAACTGGACTCCCTTCTGAATATTTATATCTAAAATTTGTACTTCTTAAATTTTGTTTTGTGACCTGTAGGAGTCCATGACAACAGACTGTATCTGTAAAAACTGAATATTGCAGCCTTTTTTCTTTTTTTATTCCCCTTAGAGGTCATCAAAACAGTCATTTTTATTCATTCATGAACATTTTTATTAAATTTTTTTTTAATGTTTTATTTATTTCTAGGAGAGAGAGAGAGAGACAGCGTGAGCAGGGGAGGGTCAGAGAGAGAGGGAGTCACAGACTGAAACAGACTCCAGGCTCTGAGCTGGCAGTCAGCACAGAGCCCGACGCGGGGCTCGAACCCACGAACCGCGAGATCATGACCTAAGAGAAAGTCGGACGCTTAACCAACTAAGCCACCCAGGTGCCCCCATGAACATTTTTAAAGTGATGACATATACAAAGATAAAAAGGATACTGGCTCAAGGAATTCACCAGAGGCTTCTCCCATTAAACACAGTGTTTAATGCTCCAGAGAAAGTGCGAGGGGAGCTGGAGAAGGAGCACTGCTCAGGCTTAGGATGCTGGGTGACATGTGGGGCAGGACTGGGGTGTGCGTGTTGGAGGGGTGCATTAGGAATGGTGTTCCGGGGGCGCCTGGGTGGCTCAGTTGGTTAAGCGTCCGACTTCAGCTCAGGTCATGATCTTATGGTTCATGGGTTCAAGCCCCAGGTTGGGCTCAGAGCCTGGAGCCTGCTTCAGATTCTGTGTCTCCCTCTCTCTCTGTCCTCCCTCACTTGTGCTCTCTCTCTCAAAAATAAACAAATGTAAAAAAATAAAAAATAAATTTTAAAAAATGCAAGGTGTTCCAAGGAAATCAAAGGCACCTGGCTTGAACCAAACAATGGAACGTTTAGAGAACTGTAAGGGAGTTCAGTCTGGGCACAGGTGGGGATGGCTGCATGGCAGA
This sequence comes from Crocuta crocuta, assembly GCF_008692635.1. Taxonomy (NCBI): domain Eukaryota; kingdom Metazoa; phylum Chordata; class Mammalia; order Carnivora; family Hyaenidae; genus Crocuta; species Crocuta crocuta. The sequence goes on from NW_027551572.1 coordinate 8,517,275, forward strand.
AGTCGAGACAGGCAGGGTCTCTTCCAGGCCTACAGATTCACAGTTTGCCCAGTGAGCAATGCAGGGCCACTGAAGATTCTGAAGGTGAGTGATGCAGTGAGACGGGCAAGGCTGGCAGAAATCAGGTAGGAGGCTGCGCATGGCCGCAGGCCAGGTAACAGATGGTGTGGCCTGCAACTCAGGCAGCGGTGACGGAGAAAGGGGTAAAGGACTTACGTGGGAGGTGGAGTCAGCAGGGCCTTGGTAACCAGCCGAATCAGAGGCACAGGAGAGGCGGGGAGGGCATTACCAGAGGGAAACAAAAGCGGAACGGGTTTGGAAATGAGGAGGGAGGGCAATGGCATATTGAAGACTCCTGGAAAAGAGGAGGTAACTCATGGAGTAAGGTTCCCAAACGTGTCAGATTGGAAGTAGGATCCAGGGCGGGGGAGTTACCTTTGAATAAGAGGAAAACTATTTTTCCCATTTGAGGAGTTGGGAAAAGGGAAGGAGGGCGGCGGATGGCTGTGCAGGAGAGATGGGGCCTGGCAGCCGGAAGGCTAAGGGAGATCACAGCCTGTGGTCTCTGCATTAGAACAGAAGTTCAGTTGCTGAGCAAATGAGGAGTCTGGTGGAAGGGAGGATAGGAACTGGAATTAGCCAGAAGTTCTGAGAAGCAAGTTTCCTTCCTGGATGACACTAAAGTCACACAGTAAATGTCAAGCACATTAAAGAAAAAGTGAAAAATGTTCTTACAAGGGTGAATGTGCTTTGTCTAAATGTTTTGCTTTACATGCAGTTTTACATAATCAGTGATGTTTAATTTATGTTATAATTTTTTACTGATCTTTAAGAAAAAGATATCTTAATTAATCGCACAAATTACGCAACTTAGAGCGAGTGGAATGACAGAAGAGCTACTGCGCCCAGCACAATGGATACGGGCTGTCCCTGCAGACAAGGCCCCAGGGCTCTGACACCTGCAGATAATTGTGTTTAATAGATATAGTTGTGTTCTGATTACTGCCTTAAAAATGACTAAGTCAGAATGTAATGGGCATTCAAAATATAATCATTACAAGGTCAAAAGTTGCACCTTGGGGATTTTTTCTCCCTAGTAGGACACTAAGAAAGCACTGGGGCAGAATCTGGGAGAAAGGAGGGCTGGGGCGGTTCTCAAGGGGTCCAGGGGCTCGGCCCACAGGCCCACATTCTAACAGATGGCAACTTCTGCTTGGAATGCCCAAGAATATAGGAGATGCTGCTGAGGGGCCCGCAGCTGGTCAGTGTTCGGGGAATCTGAATTACTGACAACAGAAACGACTAGTAGGTGATCATTAAGTGACATTTTCATAGGATTTTTATTCTAAATGGCTCCAGACTCTTATGTTTTCAAAAGCTTCTGTTTTAATTTTTCTGTTCCTTCTTATTCTCCAAGGTGGTTGTGTCAGCTCCTTCTCCTTGACCCCCTCGTCCCTTTTCCCAGTCACCAATTCGTAGCTGCGAATGAGGTAACCTGATGAGAGCTTTGCTAGCACTGGATGTAAATCAAGAACATATGTCATCTATATTCCTTTTGAAGGCCTTTTATTTTTGTAAGCTTATTTCCTTAGGGAAAGAGAGAGAGCACCCAAGCCCCAACATGGGGCTCAATTTCACAAACCATGAGAACATGACCTGAGCTGAAATCGAGAGTCAGACGCTTAACTGCCTGAGCCACCCAGGTGCCCCTGAAGGCCTCTGAAAAGAAAAACACAAACTTTTGATTTCTTGTCTGTGTTCCTTACAGTTGAGGCTGACGGACACTGGTCTTGAACGGGGTATTAGTAGCGTCCTACTTTATTCTATGACACGCCCTAAACTTTACTGTTTCTTGCAATCTGTTTCTACTGTTACTCTTGTGACCTTAATGACATACACTGGCTTTATAAGGTGGGAAACTGACCAGCACTATTTCTTTCTAGAGTTATTTGAACAAATCACTTATTAATGTCAAAAAAAAAAAAAAAAAAGAAAAAAAGGATTCTTTGGGGAGGGTGTTTTGGGAAAAAAATCCAAGACAGCCATCAGCTTCGGTGTAGAACATGCTCAGGGAGGTCAAGGATGGTCCGGAGAGAAGCAACCTTGTAAACTGGCCACTCATTTTTTTCTAGGCCACCTCCAAACCTCCAGTACATCTTGACAAATGAAGGTGACAGAGTACATGGCATTAATTATACCTTCATGAACAAAGGGCATCACAACTAGTTTTAAGGCCCTTTTCTCTTCTGCAACTGGAAAAAATACCACTTATTGCCATGACATTTGAGATTGCTTTTCACCTGTGAACAGCTCCCTTCATGTTAAAATCATTGAGAACCAGAGACGAAAGACTGAGTTAATTAATGGATCCCGAGAGTCTGTCACAGAGAAGGCACCGGTCGGGACCGGGCTGAGGACAGACAGGAAGGGAGGCGGGTGGGCTACTGAGGGGCCCACGTGGCATAGGCCAAGGGTTGTGGGTCTCCTGGGCACTGGCCTGGGTAAAAACTGAGGTTATTCTCAACCGGGCCTACGGTTATAACTGCCCACCCCCCAGCTTCTGTACGAAACCCAGCACATGTTCTCACCGGGTTTCTGACATTCGTATCCAGTCTGAATGTCAGTAATGGAATGAGAGGAAAAGAAATCTGTGCTATTGGAAGAGAAAGGAGCTTTCAGCCTATTTCATCACCCCTTCCAAATCATGACACCCCCTCTAGAAATAAGCCTGAGCGCAAACAGTCAAGGAGCATGCCTGCAAAGCCTGCTGCAAAGGTAAACTATGTTGGAGGCGATAAAAAACATCTGGGGAAATGAAATTTTGCTTTGGGGGAGGGGACTGACATTTGGGGAGGCTCTGATGAGTCAGCTGTGCAGCCTGTACTGGGCGATGGAGGAGAGGGCAGACGATCAAAATCAAAACGAAAAGCAACGTAGGTAGACAGGCAGCTGGGCAGGGAAGGCTTTCTCCCCCACCCCCCACCCCCGTTTTTTTCTTCAGGGCAACCAGAACATACTCTTTTAAGTAACCAATTTTAGTCTCTCCGAGATGGCTTAATCTTGATCCAAAATGATTGAAATTTAGAATTTTGGTCCTAATGTTGCCACTTCAGTTAAAATATTTTGATTTACACTGTTAAGTCATGAGCAGAGAATGCATAACATGGGCCGTGATCATTAGCAGCAAATCTGTAAAACTGCATAGGGGTTCCCGGCAAAACCACTGGGGAGCAGGTACTCAACACAGGAGCATCTGTAGTATCAAGGCAACACCTTCCCGTATTATCATCTAGTTAAATCTAGTCAGAACTACTCGTAGCCTCAAATTCTCAAGGGCAAGTCTGTAACAGTGAGGTCTGGGTACTGGCATCATGCTGGCCATGCATACTCTTCTCGTCCAGATGGAATGGACGTGTAAGGTGGTGCGCCACAGCAGCAAAGGTGGAAGGAGCACAGCCATGGCCCACGGCAGCCAGAACAGGGACACCACACACCACAGGGAGGCAATGGACGACTGGGGAAGGGGCGCACACGCCAACGGCTTCTGCAGCTAGTGACTGAGCAGCACGCACATATCCTCACGACACTTAACACCGTCAGAAGCATCATTTTAGAGAGGATGACAAATGACAGAAAATCAGTGACCTAATGTTTCAAGAGTGAAAAAACACTGTTCAAAATTGAGGGAGAGACAAGTCTGCTAGACATACACTGGCCAGACCACACATAAGTGATATTCCCTTGAACATGAGAAATAAGAGTAGGAAAAACAGTACTACACTGTCAGACTGCAGTAATCTGGTCTTTTCGAGTAGAGCAATATAATAATGTTATAATAATAATATGAGTTTCTTATACAAAATATTGTAACATAGAAATGGTTTTTATTGATTGGTGTATAAAATGGCACCGTAAATGTACAGAATAACAAATTCTCTTTCTTTTAATGTTTATTCATTTTTGAGAGAGCGCAAGCAGGGGAGGGGTAGAAAGAGAGGGAGACACAGAATCTGAAGCAGGCTCCAGGCTCCAAGCTGTCAGGCTCTGTGCTCACGAATTGTGCTCATGACCTGAGCCGAAGTCGGATGCTTAACTGGCTGAGCCACCCAGGCTCCCCAGAATAATAACAAATTCTTACCAATTCCACTCATATAATCCATTTCCCCCCAGTTCTATGTGGGCCTTCTACAGGGTAAGATTTAGATTTCTTTATGGCTTCCTTAATGATCCACTAGTCTCCACCCCACCTCCCAAACTAACACTATCTCAGTGAGGGAGAAATACCTCTAAAGCCACAGCTCAGTTAATTGTGATGTAGACAAGTGAACTTACTTGGAATCACACAGAACCATATTAGTGCTAGAGCGTTACACAGTGTCTTGTGTCTGTGCTCTATTCTCAGCTGCCAGAGTGGCTCCTCACACAGAGCCATCAATTTGAAACCTAGGAATCAGGCAGTAGAAACATCAAAGCTGTCAAGGCATTCCATTTATTTCTTTACTTTTATAAGGTTATAAGGTACAGACTGTATAATAAATAATATAAAAATAAATACAACCAGTAATTTTAAAACACTTTGTTTCAAAATAGGAGTGTTTAAAGTATTAGAAAACCCATGATTTAAATGTAGACTTTTTAAGTTTTAGAAGCAAATTTCTTTTTTCTTTTTTTTCCATAGGAGCTTTAATGAGAACTTTACCTCTGAACGGAATCATGGCTAAAGTTTAAAAGTGTCAAATGCGGTAACCTAAAACACTTCACTTTCAAAGTTGAGTCTCATTGCTTGGATGAGAAAGCTTGCATTCAAAAACCAGTAGTAAAAATCAACACAGTGAATCAATATTTCAAAACATCAATCTCCTAGAGTGTTAATATATTATGAAGGTATGATAGGAAAATAAATGCACTGGTTGTGCAATAAAAATCACTTACAATCCATAACCGAGTGACAGATAATCTCTCTACATACATTATAGATAGGTAAACTGAATACCAAGAGACAAAGAAGCCTCAGACCAATCCACAGTATCTTATGATCCACAATTCCTTGAAGCCAGGATTGCTCCACATAACCAAGTTTCAACTTCTCTTTGGCATAGTTGTTAAGACTGTCATCTGTGGTTTACTGTTAATGTACATTATATTATGAATGGAAATATTCCTATAGTATACCAGGAAAAAGGTTAGAATACAATGCACAAGAAATTATTAAACTGTAGTTAAATCCCTTTATAAAACTCTAATGAAACAGATTCAAATTTTCTTCATTGTTTTTCTTATATTTCATTGATTACTGCTCTTTAATATTTCTTTCCTTCTATTACTTGGTTTAATTGGGTCTTTTTCTAGTTGTAGGTGAAAACTTAAATCATTGATTTAAGACTTTCTTTCCTAAAATAAACATTTAGTGGTATAGATTTCACCATAAGCACTATTTTAGCTATATTCCACAAATTTTGATTTGCTATATTTTCTAATGTTTCTTCTGATTTCTTCTTTAATTCACGAGTTATTTATTAATGAGCTGTTTAATTTCTAAATATGTGGGAAATTTTTCACGTATCTGTTATTTTGAATTTAATTCTGCTGTGGCAAAATGATATACTTTGTATGATTTTAATCCATTTACATTTATTGACACCTGTTTTATGGGCCAGAATATTGTCTATCTTGGTGAATCTTTCATGTTTACTTGACTAGTATATGCATTCTGCTGCTGAGTAGAATACGTATGAAAATATCAATTAGGCCAAATTGATACTGTTGTTCAAGCCTTCTATCTCATTAATTTTCTACTCTATAGTCTATCATTGAGAAAGAAGTTTCTACCATTGAGAAACCCACAATCTACAATTGTGGATTTGTCTATCTCACTTTTTAGTTATTGCTTTATGTATTTTGAACCTCTATTATTAGATTTATATTAGGTGAATATAAATTTTAAATTATGTTCTCTTGATGAATTTTACCCTCTTTACTCCCAGTATTCCTTCTTCTGAAAACCACTATATTTAATATAAATATAGCCACTCTAATTTTCTTTGAATACTGTCTGCATGGTGTATCTTTTTCTTTTGATCCTTCTAGGTCTTTATACTTAAAGTGGGTTTCTGTAGATAGCATACACTTGGATTTTGCTTTTTTTAAAATATTTTATTTCCGAGAGAGAGACAGACAGGGTGAGCAGGGGAGGATCAGAGAGAGAGAGGGAGACACAGAATCTGAAACAGGCTCCAGGCTCTGAGCTGGCTGTCAGCACAGAGCCCGACGCGGGGCTCAAACCCATGAACCGTGAGATCATGACCTGAGCCAAAGTCGGATGCTTAACCAACTGAGCCACCTAGGCACCCCTGTATTTTGCTTTTTAATCCAATCTGACAACCTCTGCCTTTTAGTGGAGTTGTTGAGCCATTTCCATTTAAGGGAATATCAGTATGATTTGTTTAAAATCTCCCATCTTGCTTCTGTTCCTCTCTCCTCACCCTGTACGTACGTTATGCTAGTGTTGTCATTTACTTGTTTTTTTCTTTGTGTCTTTAAAGCAAAAAAAAAAAAAAAGTAATATTATGTAGTTTATACATCTTTTACACTTATCCACATGTTTAGCATTTCTGGCATTCTTTATTCTTTTGTCTTGATCTCAATTTCCATCTGGTATTCCTTTTTGTCTAAAGAACTTTAATATTACTGCAGTATAGGTTTCCTGGTGCTGAACTTACTCAGCTTTTCTTTGTTTAAAAAACAAATATTTTTATTTTGTCTTCATTTTTAAAAGGTATTTTTTGTTGGATATAGAGACATATATATAAATTATATATAAAATACAAATATAAAATATATTTTATTTTTTGGTTGTTGAGGACTTTGAAAACAAAGGGTTTTACATGGTTTCTGATGAGAACTCTTGTCATTATTTTTCATCTATATGAAAAATGTATCTTCCTCCCCATCTCCCTTCCTGCTTTTTAAAAAACTTTGTAAAATATGTAAGAGTATCAGTGACAAAGGAAAATAACTTATTTCTTCCTTTGACATAGCTCCTTACACTGAAATGACTTTTAAAGATATTAATAAAATGTGTAAAAGTCATTTCTCTTTTTTGAAAAAATGTACATTGTATTTCTGTGTATGAGTGTACACATTTAAGATCTTATAAAGCCATAAAATTATAAGCACATTATGAAGCTGGAATGTGAAAATAAAATTCAAGAGAAACTGAATACATGTTTTATTTCTAGACCCCCAAGACTTCCTTCCCCTCCACATTTTAATATTACATGGGAGAGATGAACAGGCTGAGGTAGAGGGCCACTTTAGGGATAAAATTTTTCTTTCCCATAACCCAGTTTTTCACCTCTCCAGTGGCTCTTAAGATTTTCTCTTTAGCACTGGTTTTTAGCAATTTGACTATGATGTGCCATGGTGTCTTCATATTTTTTTCTATTTCAAGTAGTTCACCTGTACTTCTTGGGTTTTCATCAAAAGTACAAAAATTTTGATCATTAAATCTTCAAATAATTTTACTGTTCTCTGGCCCCTCACCACTGTTCCTTCTGACGCCAATTATACTTTGAAGTTAGAATGCTTGATACTGTCACTGATGCTATGTTAATTTTTTTCTTAATTCTTTGGGAGCACCTGGGTGGCTCAGTGGTTAAGCGCCCAACTTCTGCTCAGGTCACGGTCTCATGGTTCATGAGTCTGAGCCCTGCATGGGACTCTGCAGTGACAGTGTAGAGACTGCTTGGGATTCTCTCCCTCTCTCTCTCTGCCCCTCCCCCACTTACACACACACACACACACACACACACACACACACACACACACTCTCTCTCTCTCTCTCTCTCTCCCTCCCTACCTCTCAAAATAAATAAAAATAATATTCTTCCTTATATAAAAAAATTCTTTCTGTCCTTCATTGTGGATATTTTCTATTGCTATGCCTTCTGGCTCACTAATTTTTTCTTCTTTGATGCCTAATATGCCATTAATACTATCCACTGTATTTTTCATTTCAGGCATATGTATATACACACACATATATATATATATTAAGGTAATTTCTATACCCAGTGTGGGGCTTGAACTCACAACCCTGGTGTCAAGAGTCACATGCTTCATGGACTGAACCAGCCAGATGCCTCTATTTAAGATATATTTTTAATCTCTAGAGATTCCACTTGGATTATTTTATTCTATTTAAAATTTTTTTAATGTTTATTTCTGAGAGAGAGAGAGAGAGAGAGAGACAGTGTGAGCAGGGGAGGGTCAGAGAGAGAGGGAGTCACAGACTGAAACAGGCTCCAGGCTCTGAGCTGGCTGTCAGCACAGAGCCCGGAGTGGGGCTCGAACTCATGAACTGTGAGATCATGACCTAAGCTGAAGTTGGATGCTTAACTGACTGAGCCACCCAGGCGCCCCCACTTGGATTATTTTAAATAGCTTCAATTTCTTTCCTCACTGCAGCTCTAGTCTATTGCTAATTTAGTCATGTTACTAAAATGATAACACTTTGAGGACTTTTAAACAGTGTCTCATGTATCATCATGTTTTTCTACTCCTACTGCAGGGCAAGACTCTTCTCAGCCCCGAGTGAATTTCAGTAATTGTTTAGCCTATTGCTTTCTGTTTTTCGTGTGTTTTTAAAAATATTCTCCTTTCGCGCATGTGTAGATACATACTTGCTCTAAGAGTCAATAAGATCCCAATGCAGATCCTCAGAGCTCTTTGTGTACAGCTCTGTCCCTCCAGGTACAGTGTCCCAAAGACCTCAGCTGCTTTTCTGCCTCACCGAACTCCAATCTCTATGTCTTCAACTCAGCTAGACTACTGGGCGCTCTTCAGATTCTCCTTCCATGTGCTGTGGCCGAGAAACTGCCTCCAAGCAGTAAATCAGAACAACCTTAAGACACCTCATACTGTGTTCCTTTTTTCAGGTATTACAGTACTGTACTAGCTGTTCAATATCTGACTGCTGTCTTAGATGTTTTTCTGGTTTGTTAGTTGTTTAAGATGGGAAGGTAAATCTAGTTCCTCCATCATGGCCAAAAGTGGAAGTTCAGATTATATACTTATTTCTAAAATTGATCTTTCATATGAGCTTGAACCTGGGACTTCTCTGTGCTTCAGTTTCTACACACGCAAAATTAACTTTATCAGTAATTCTCAATGTCTCTTATAGAGGCTAAACTTCTTCAGGGTTATTTTGTCATCATGCTCTATGAGTAGGTCTCTCTCAGCAAAGTGTTACATTGACACCGTTGTGTTCAGTAGGTTGTGTATTAGGATCTTGGAATTAGGGACTTCATTTTGTAATTTAATGTTGATGAGGGCATTTATTTTTTTTTAGCTGCACAGAATAAATGTCTTCTCTTAGCATAACAGTTCTCAACCCATATGAATAGTATGGAACTGACTCCAGCTTCAGGAGAGTATGTGACCTTGATCTAAGTCAATCAACACATTCTACTCTCCTGCCTAGAGTTACTGGTTCAGAGATCAGCATACAAGATAACTGGGCAAATGTGTGCCAGGCCCAGACTTTTCTGTTCAGTCTCCTTGTGAACTGATTAGAGTCTGAGAATATTTAGAGCTGGAGCCTCTGCAGCCCATCGCGTCACAAGACGAAGGCTGCAAATGAATACAGAGCTGGGAGACCGGGTTCTGGTGCCATTTTAAGCCCCAAAGTCAAAGGATACCAACTACCCCCAGACTTTTCCTACTATCTAAGCCAGTAAATCCCCTTTTTGCCTTTACAAGCATGAGTTGGGCTTTCTGACACTTGCCAACAGAAAGTCTCCGACTGTTGTTCCATCAAATGGTAAATAGCAATCATGGCTTCCAAACAGATTTTTAAAAAGACATTAACTGTGGAGTAATGAGCTGTACTAGCAACCATGAAAACAAAATCTCCTGCTTCCTGAGATGGACCTTTCCTTTATGGGGCCGCTATGCAAGCTTGTCAGGCAAGGCCACAAGCAGTGGTCTGGATGTGGCACATATCAGGGCTGGGGCTCTAAACAAAGGAAGTTCTATAAAAGAGAAAGGAGTGAACATAGCATTTTAGGCCTGATTTGGGCAGATCCATGCACACAGATAGCCAAAACATGTCATTTCTAATACAACAGACTGCAGGATATCACCTCATATGACAAGAATCCTTGGACACCCATGACCTAAAAATAAATATATTTTTTGTATGTTAATTTCTATGTCTGCATAACACTTAAAAAAATTCACCCAGCTCTATTTTTCTTCTCCAAAGGACATAAAAAGATTTTTTTTAAATGTTTTTATTTGTGAGAGAGAGATACACCACATGAGCAGGGGAGGGTCAGAGAGAGAGGGAGACACAGAATCCGAAGCAGTCTCCAGGCTCTGAGCTAGCTGTCAGCACAGAGCCCGATGCAGGGCTCGAACCCACAAACCATGAGATCATGACCTGAGCTGAAGTCGGACACTTAACCGACTGAGCCACCCAGGTGCCCCATAAAAAGATTTTTTAAATGAGCAGTTGGTGATGTTTCAGTGTAACACCACTGGTCTATTTCCCCTTTCCTTTCTAGCTTTCCTATTTTGCACCCAGAAGAATCTTAAGATAATTTAAGAAGAGGGGTTAAGAAACCTAAAAAAGAAAACAAAACACTACTGACATGATGTGTGTTAGAAAAATAATTTGTAGTGGTTTCTCAGATACCAGTAGTACTAATAAAATATTTAAGAAGGAAAAATCAATATTTTCATGTATTCTCTTCACTTAAAATTAATCTCTCCTAGACTTCTATTTCAGTTATGTATGTATCTCTTCTCTCTGTCCTTTGGTCTCTTTGATGAAGGCAGTGGTATTTTTGTATTATGTCCTATTACAGAAGAATACTGAATGCTGCCTAATGATGACAGTGAGTGTACTGAGATACAGGGAACTTGACAATACAATCACTGGGTAATTTGTTATGACATGTGCATTCTTCAGACATGTACTTTGACCATCTTATTAAAGCCATGGTAGCCTTCACTCCTAAGGAAGACTTTCCTCTGAGGACGGTTGACATGGGGGCGTCATAAAGAAGATGAAGTATGACAGTCTAATTTGTTAATTAAACAAGGTTTAAAAAACTAGAGACGTAAAATATTACATCTGAATCCTACTGGATTATAAAATAAGCAGAATAGGGGCACCTGGGGGGCTGAGTTGGTTGGGCATCCGATTTCGGCTCAGATCATGATCTCATGGTTTGAGGGTTCGAGCCTCGTGTCTGACAGCTTGGAGCCTGGTTCTGTTTTGAATTCTGTGTCTCCCTCTCTCTGTGCCCCTATCTACTTTCACTCTGTGTGTCTCTCTCCTTCAGATATAAATAAACATTAAAAAAATAAAATAAGCAGAATACAATTAAGACTCAATCCCCAGTTAAAGGGGAGAAGGGAAGTATGATAAAAGTGACAGCAAAAAGTTGCCTTTAAAATCCAATGTGACTCAAACGTTGGAAAAAAACTGTTCCTTGAAAGTAAGTTTTTATGTGGAGACAAAAAGTATGAAGAGAACAGAATTTTGGCAGAGGTGACATCATCACCATCACCATCATTATTGCGTGTTCTTCCTGTGGGTTTATATCCTCTTTTATTACTGCTTTGAGAGTCACATACCGGGCTGATTCTCTACTTTGAGATAAATTTTAGAGATGCCATTTCTTTTCACTGAAAAATAACTGACACACAATGTTGTATTCGTTTTAGGTATACAACCTAGTGATTCCATACTTGTATATATTACAGAATGGTCACCACAATAAGTCTAGTTGCCATCTGCCACTATATAAAATTGTGATGATATAATTGGCTAGATTTCCTATGCTGCACCCTTCATTCCCATGTTTTTTTATTTTATAATAACTGGAAAGCCCTATCTCTTAACTACCTTATCTATTTTGTTCATCTCCCCACCCCTCTATCCTGTAGCAATCATCAGTTTATTCTCTAGATCTAAGGGTTTGAGTTCCGTTGGTTTGTTTTGACTTACTTATTTTTTCGAAGTCTGATCTTATTTTTGATGGGTCTCAGACTTAGAGGTAGAAGCTCTCAGGACAGCCTCTGTCTCTTGGAAATTTGTTCCTGGCATTTTTCTTTGGCTTCCTTCATTCTCTAGACCAAAAGTTTAGCATATTCTGCAGCCTCTTCCTTTTTTTTTTTTTCCTTTTTTTTAGTCTGCTATTTCTTCAGACTTCAGAGCAATATGTCAATGTTTGTGTTGGAGGACACATGGAGTAAAAAGTGCTGAATCTTGGGTGCTCTGGTTCTAGGTTTCTTGCCTTCTTTGTTGAGGGGCTTTCTCGCAACATACTGGTGGACATCATCTTTAGAGAGACTGAAAAGCCTGTTGATTCTGCTAGCTCTTTTGGGCCCCAGGCGATGAGGTAAGGTAGTATCAATGAGTCCAGTTGTATCTCTCTCTCTCTCTCTCTCTAACAATGATCAAGTTGAGAACACGGAGATTGGCATCCACAAGGCAACTTTCTTTCCCCAGTTCTCTGTGGTTTGTAGCAGGCACGTCCCTTCCTCAGCAGCAGGCAGACATGGCCAAGGATCAAGACCCCTTGCTTCACGGGGAAGCCTTGTTTGTCATTGCCACCGCTGATCTGGACCATGTAACCCTTCCAGCGTTCACCGAGAGCATCAGAAGCAACTCCCATGGTTGTTCACTTCTCATAAAATGGATGCAGTATGCATTCATTGTCTACTTCAATGAGTTTCTGGCAGTGGGTAACTGGAAAAGAGATGTTCAGCTTCACCCTGAAGCAGACTACTGCTTCCCAGGTGCCCCGAAAAAGAGCTGTTTTGATTTGAGATTCCACATATAATGAAATCACATAGTAGGTGTGAGAAACATACTCTGCCTGATGGACTTACTTAGCATAATAATCCATTAACCTCTAGATCCATCCATGTTGTTGCCAATGGCAAGATTTCATTTTTTTATGGCTAATATTTTATTTTACACACCCACCCCACCCCACATCTTCTTTAGCCATTCATCTACTGGCTACAGTAGATACACATTTAGGCTGCTTCTAAATCTTTGCTATTGTAAATAATCCTGCAGTGAACTTAGGGGTGAATATGTCTTTCTAAATTAGTGTTTTCATTTTCTTGGGATAAACACCTAGAAGTAGAAATACTTTATCATATGGTAGTTCTGTTTTTAATCTTTTGAGGAAATGCCATACTTTTTGCCAAAGTGGTTGCAACAATCTATATTGTCACCTACAGTGCATGAGGGTCCCTTTTTCTCCATATCCTCTCACCAACACTTGTTATGTTCTGTCTTACTGATTCTAGCCATTCTGACAGGTGTGAGGTGAAATCTCATCTCATGTGGTTCTGATTTGCATAGAGATACCAAATTTCTAAAACATTAAATCAGTAAGATGGACATAAACACTGAAAATAGTACAGTGTTAGATGTAGTTTGTTGGAGGATCTCACATTAAGATATTGGTTGCTAGTAAGAATCAGAACTGGTTTTGGGAGAGAGCCAGGCTCTCTCTCAAGGTGCTTAAAGTGACAACCCTACATTTTAATTTCAAGGCTGGCCTGAGGTTCTTTTTTTTTTTTATTGCTTTTTAATTACTTAAAGGAAATAGTGCACTTAAGTTCCACCAACAGTCTTCTAGGAAGAAAGACAAACTTCCAAATCCCTCTCCAAATTTTAAAGCAGCAGAAGCAAAAACAACTGGGACTATATCTAACGGTAAGTCTAACGCACAGCAAAGGAAACAACCAACAAAGTGAAAAGGCAACCTATGGCTGGATCAGAAGGTAGTTTTATCTTTATTTTTTGGGGAACCTCCATACTGTTTTTCATACTGGCTCTCCCAATTTGCATTCGTAAACCATGTACAAGGGTTCTCCACATCCTCACCAACACTGGCCATCCTGTGTCTTTTCGATAAGAGCCACTCTGACAGGTGTGAGGGGACATGTCACTGTGGTTTGGATTTGCATTTCCCTGATGGTTCGTGATGCCGAGCATCCTTCCACATACCTGTTGGCCATTACTGCACCTTATGAGAACTAACTATTGAGGTCCTTTGCCTGTGTTTAAATAGGGTTGCTTTTTGCTACTGAGTTGTAGGAGTTCCTTATATATTTTGGATACTAACCTCTTATCAGACATATGGTTTGCAAATATTTTCTTCCATTCCATAGGTGCATTTTCACCGCATTATTCCCTTTGCTCTGCAGCAGCTTTTTAGTTTCATGCAATCCCACTTGTCTATTTTTAGTTTTGTTGCCTGTGCTTGTAGTGTCCTGTCTGAAAAATCACTGCCCACACCAATGTCAAGAAGCTTTTTTCCTACATTTTCTACTAGTAGTTTTATGGTTTCAAGTCTTATATTTCAGTCTTTAAGTCTTTAATCCATTTTGAGTTGTTTGTTGTATATGATATGAAATAAGGGAGCAATTTTTTTCTTTTTTTGCATATAGACCTCCAGTTTTCCCAACATAATTTATTGAAGAGAGTATCCTGTCCTTATTTAGTGTGCTTGGAACCCTTTTTGAAGATCAGGTGCCTGAAGACACATGGATTTGTTTCTGGATTTTCTGCTTTATTTCATTGGTGTGTAAGTCTGTGTTTATGCTAATACCGTACTGTTTTGATTACTGTAGCTTTGTAATATAGTTTGAAATCAGATAGTACTGATGCCTCCAGCTTTGTTCTTGCTCCAGATTGCTTTGGTCTTATTGTGGCTCCATGCAAATCTTAGGTTTTTTTCTATCTCTGTAAAGAATGCACTTGGGATTTTGATAGGAATTGCACTGGTTCTGAGGATCACTTTGGGTAGTATGGACATTTCAGTAATATTAATTCTTCCAGTACATAAAAGGTAAAGTATAACATTTAAAATTCCCCAGCCTCATAAAATGGCTATGAAGAAGTATGAGCAACTATGTGCAAAACTTGTGAAAAGTTTCTTTTTGGATTGTTTAATGGCAGTCAGTAACCTTCCAGATGACTTTATGCTCTAGTTTTGTACTTGAGGTGTTATAACCAGCTCCTTGGCCACCGTCACAAACTGTAAGAAAGCTAGATGGGGCTGAGGCTGAGGGTTACGGTGCTGAGGGACAGTGTAGGAGCCTGGAAATGCTGGAGTCTTTGTGATCCTCACCACCATTAGGGACAGAAATAAAAAGCAGAGTAGTATGTGTTATTTTTGGCTTTTGCAGCATCTGATAAGTCCTATACCAAATAGCAACTGAAACAGTGCCTATGGGGATCTTACCGACGGTCTTGTCCAATCTCCCACTTGCCCTGCATGACTGCCCTAAGGAGAGAGAACCCTCGCTATGCACTGAGCTTTATTTGTATCTTCTCTTGCAAATGACCCACATTAAGAACTGGGAATTTTGCATGTGTCTATTTATAGATGCATACAAATATATTTATATAACCTAGAAATACTATACATATTTATACATAATTCAATTCAATCTTCTATTTGGAGGAAAACATTCCTTTAAAATGTTTGTCAGACCTCCATGCCACACCTACAATAATGTCTAATAATGAGACATTCCAGGCTGCCTTTTCCATCAGTCACATTGCATTTAATTTTTTTATAGGGCTTTTATAATTCAAAATGGTATCCAAATTTCTGAGCACTTAAAATGTGAACACAGATTCTCCAAACATAAGACAACATGATGATACTGTGAGTTTTATTGCATTTAAAAACTCACATGAATTTTACTAAAAGACTGTAACAATACAGGTCTTAAAATCATTAGAAGGGGGCCCCTGGGTGACTCAGTACGTTGAGTATCCTACTTTGGCTCAGGTCATGATCTCGCAGTTTGTGGGTTCAAGCCCCGCATCAGGCTCTGTGCTGACAGCTCAGAGCCTAGAGCATGCTTCAGATTCTGTGTCTCCCTTTTCTTCTCTCTCTGCTCTGCTCATGCTCTGTCCCTCTCAAAAATAAACATAAAAAAAATTAGAAGAACCTATTTTTATGTTGAAGTTTCCTGCTGCACGAGAAGTGATTTCAAAATAACAATCAACACCACCACCAAAGTCCGTCTTGTCATACTGTGTGCTCATTTAGTCATTCTGCAGATGTTTCTTGAGGGGAAGGAGAAGGAAGAGTGGAGGGGAGTAAGGAAGTGGGGATGGTGGTGGTGTTGCTGGTGGGGATAATACAACGGTGGCCACAGTTCTTGACAGTATAGTTCAGTGCCTGTGAATGTAACTAGTTTTTAAAAAATCCCTTCGTGGGGTGCTAGGGTGCCTCCGGTTAGGATCCAACTCTTGATCTCAGTTCAGGTCATGATCTTGTGGTTTGAGAAATTGAGCCCCATGACGGGCTCTGCCCTGACAGCGTGGAGTCTGCTTGGGGTTCTCTCTCTCCCTCTCAAAATAAATAAACCTTGGGGCACCTGGGTGGCTTAGTCGGTTGAGCGTCCGACTTTCGCTTAGGTCATGATCTCGCGGTTTGTGGGTTCGAGCCCCGCGTCGGGCTCTGTGCTGACTGCCAGCTCAGAGCCTGGAGCCTGTTTCAGAGTCTGTATCTCCCTCTCTCTCTGACCCTCCCCTGCTCACACTGTCTCTCTCTCTCTCCTAGAAATAAAAATATTAAATAAATAAATAAACCTTTAAAAAATATATTCCTTCATATATAGATTAGTTCTTTTTAAAAATCAACATATTAAAATGTCCTCATATGGGCCTTAATAAAGTTTTAATAGTGGAAAACAAAGTAATTATATTAACAAATCTAATGCTTCTTGATATAATTTAATCAAGAGACGTTTAAAGATTTCTGTTTTTATTTTTAAGTGATCTCTACACCCAATATGGGGCTTGGACTCACAACCCCGAGATCATGTCACATGCTCCATGGACAGAGCCAGCCAGGTGCCCAAAGAGAATTTCAGAGCTGCAAAAGGACTCGACATCACGCAGTTTAACTCCGTGTTTCATACTAACTATTTTTATTTGCTGGTTCATTCTGAATGTATTCTCAAATGGGTATCAAATGAAGGCCACGGGGCTTGGACCTGTGTGTCCTTCAGAAGGAAGGAGAGACCACTCCCGGCAGGAGGGCTGGCCATCTCGATCCTTCAGTTTGTCAGACAGCAGAACGTCTGGTCTGTTGGCCAGGACTGGCAGCTTCACTACTGCCGCTTTAAACCCGGAAGGTCTTGAATCAGTGATTTTATTAAATATTATAAGGTACGTGGTATAGTCTTATTTAATTATAGTTATAGTATCAATTCACATTTCGGGATTCATTGCCTGCATATTATCCCAGCAACATTAAATCCGTTAATATGTCACATCTTTCATTTATATGCAGAATGCAAGTTCTCTCAGACTCTAAAGTGAACCAGTCGCCACTTCAAGGCTACCTTGAAAAAAAGGACTAAACTTCTATTTTTAAAGTGTCCTCTCACTCTAATTCTTAATGTTCTCTTATTTATTTCACTTGCGTAAGTAGCCAGGTTTCTGTGGTTATTTTCGTTATGCGGAAGCTTTATTTTAGAGAGCTATTTGAATTATGCCAAGTGAAACCCCAAATAGTTCAATCTGGAGGGAGTCAGAGACCTACAGAGGATTTCACTGTACCGTGTGGTGCAGGAAAACGCAACTGCTCTTATGTAACATCTGACTGTGCCTGGGAGCGCAGGGAGGAGCAGGCGCTTTCTTTAGCCCCACCGTCACACCGGGTTGTCACCTGTATCACAGCCTCTGTCCCCAAGCAAGAAAAAGCTTTGGTATGGGTTTAGAAAAAATATCCACGGAGGGGTCAGCTGTAATAACAAAAACAGTAGCTGCCATGTACCTAACGCATACCAGAAATTCAATTTTGCTGAAGCAGAAGCAGCAGGGGCTTAAGGATAAAGCGGGGGCCCAAGGTCATACAAACGGTAAGCCAGCTCCCGAGGGCCAGGGCCAGGTCTCAGTTATCATGGTCCCCGGAGAGCCTCGCACAGGGAATGTAAGGGTGTGGTCACTGCTGGTGGAGCATGCCTGGGTTTTACTTTTAATGTCAGAGAACGGTTTGTTTAGTTTTTGGTTTTAAGTTTGCTTGAGAAATTAACGACTCTCTCTTGTGCGAGGATAGGGGCGGTTCTTAAAATGAGGTTTATCCAGGAAAGGGTTAAAATTATTTTCACTCTATGTGGACAAATTAGAATCAGTTTTAAAGGATGTGGTACAGTTATATTTTAAATGATGACCTCTCTAAGAGAGACAACTATGTTACTTGTGATTCTTTATCAAGTCCTTATAAATAACAGAAAAAATTTAAAAGGCCGCATTGCATAACAGTAAATGGGAAGCCTTCCTGCCCTTTTTTTTTCCTATTAAAAAAAAAAAACAAACACTCAAAAAAAAACAAAACACCTGCCTGGAGTTGGCCTGGTTGATTTTTTTTTTTTGGTCTCTCACCTTGGTGAGTGCTTTCACCAAAGGTATAAGGCAGTCTTGGCGTCACCTTCTGAAATGAGATTTGGCAGCTGTTCAAAGCCACAGAGCAATGTTATATAACAAGGCAGTTCAAGAAGCAAAAAAGAAAAGCACATTGAAACGAGGCCCTGGAGAGTGGGCTTGTGGTTAGCGGAATGCACTTTCACCAACACAGAAAACAGTCAATGGCAAGACCGTGTGGACGATTTTCTCCGTATAAATGCTCAGAGTTATTCCCATCCTAAATGTCTGAACCGCATATACTTACATATCACAAGCGGTGACCTTCTAAGTGAACATTTGTGTGGGAGAGAACTGGGTCCAAATTCTTTGGGGATGTTCTCCGAAGTCAGTACGATGACCCCTCCCACCTTTCTTGTCTCTTTTTTATAACGCCACCCCACAGAAACATGTTTTTAAAAAACAGAGTAATTTCAATGGCAAGAATCAAATTGTGAGGCTTCTGACCTTATTAGCAACTATAAAAAAATATGTAACACAGCTTCACTAATAAGAGCTCTTTCCGGAACACAGTTTTTTGTTTTTTGTTTTTTTACAAAAAATTCAGCCCACTTGATTTTAATTTTTCAACTCTGCTGAAGGAAAGCAGACTTCTTTTTAATGTGCCTGCCCCCCCCCCCAGGAAAAAAAAAAACCCACAAGTATCTTTAGAACAGTCTGGGTAACAAGCTAGGGGTCACAACTGGTCCCAGAGCCAGCACTTTCTGGCTGCTCAAAACTTGCTCATTAAAGCCATGTGTTAAATTAAAACTGAGAAATTACTGGAAGATACAACCAAATACAGAGAGAGAGAATGTACTTGTTTATGCAAATCCCTGAAGAGACTTACTATTTGCTTTTAATCAATGAACTTGACTTAGCACTAAAATGGCTTAATAGGTCAATCTGTTCCTGCTGAACACACCAGAGGGGGCATCTTTGGAGTTACATTTTAAAATCTCAGCCATATCTGAACAGTATGCATAGTTTCTGGCTTAGGAACTTCAATGGCTATTTTTACCCAACATGCATACAACTTTATATCTGTAAAAGAATTTACTTGGGGTCATTTTCTTCATATAAAAACCCTGTATGACCAGTTTGTCATGCAAGAAGAAGCCGAGGCCTAGGAACTTGCATGTGCTGTTTAGGTTCATAAATGGAAGATGTAGTTGAGACTAGATACACATATCGAATGGTCTCAATTTCATTGAAAATCAAAGATACTAGTTGAAAGGTAAGTTCCCTAATAATCTGTTTAAAGAGGGAGAAGAAAATGGTATTTGGTTTACCTGGAAACATTAGCAATCTTTATACAGCCCAAACAGTTTAGAATTTACCCTTTATCCTCAAATGATCTGAGGTTGATAAGAAATCTATTCCTCATTTAAAAAGTAGAGCATATTGGGGGGTATTTGGCATTTGAATAAAATAAATGCTAGCATTAAAAATCAGGATGAATTGCAAATCTGAAATGAAATTTTCTACTACAGAGCCTGGTACATTCTGAATGAATATATCTGCTGAATAAACGTTGAATACATTAATGAAGATCAGAGTTTCTCAGCCTATCATCTTTTGAAACCAAAATTAAAACAAATTACTTATTAAAACAAATGATATTCTGTCTAAACTGAAAACAGAAACTTCATCGTAAAGTTTTGTAACTCCTGTGGAGTTACTCTAGCATTGCTGGTGTGTCCATCCATGGAGTGTGCCTGGGTGTTCTTGTGCACAGCCTCACACTAGGTTTTCTCAGCCCAGCTGCAAATGACTGAAGTTCAAGGCCTTCCATCATGCTATACACGAAGGCAACTTGAATCAACACACATACCAGCTTGACGAAAGATGATTAAACTATAGTTAGTAAAACACATTAACACAATAATTAAAAACACACACGAGGGGAAAGCAATACTCAGACAGTACAGAGAAGCTGCTTGTGTGAGCAGTAACAGTCTGACGGTAGCCACCCTCCTCTGGTCATGGTCAGTGCATTCACAGAGGAGAAAAGACAGAAACCGTGGGAAATGCAGACCATCTGCTCCATCCAGATGCAACAACACACGCCTCTTATAGCCAAAGCTTTTCACCAGAACCGGATGGAGATAAGATCTAATCCTCTCATGAAATATCCGACAAAGGTAGTTAGGCAGATTTGCATCATAAAAATAATGTTGAAATCATTACTGAATGAGACCTTTTAAATGTCAGTCAAGACTTTACCACTGAGTGTACACTGATTAAACAGAATACTAAATCAGCATTAGAGAAAATGGAGTTGGATTCTATTAACTATAGTCAGCTATTCCTGAAATAAAATCATGCTTAAAACATCTTCATTCCTTAAATAGCAAGAATATTTTAGCCTAGTCATGGTAGTTTGAAAAAGACATCAAAAGATATTCCTTTAATACTGCATAGCTCAAGTAATGTGCATTTCCTTTCTTCTAAGAAAAGGTTAAAAACAAATATACTTACCTTGAAATTGTGAACCTTTTCATATTTTGGAATTTGCTCGTTTTCTTTCAGAGTTGCTCTTCTAACAAGTGATGTCAACTGCGAATAAGCAAAGAGTTTCAGAGGTTGCCAGATTGTCACAGACGACTTTTGAGAACCCAGTTTCATTCCCAAGGCTGCTATCAATAAATCTTGCTGACGGCCCTCTTGTTTGGATTTGTGAACTGCAGCTCTATTAGTTTTCCTACCCGACCAAGACTCTTTGGATGGCATTTTGGAATTCACAGGAAAGAAATAAAACCTGTATTGATCTAGGTCTGTCGATGAACTCTATTCAGCTAACAAATGAGCATTCTGCCAGCCAGCACAGAACCCTAATCTACAGAGAGCTGCAGAGAAACATCGCGGAGAGGTGGAGGAGGATGATGAAGCACTTCTTAAAAAGAGGTCGACTAACCAGAAAAATTCTTCTTTCTTCCCTTTTTTTTTAAAGGGCTCGAGATTTAAGCTTCTGAAAACTTAAGAGTCTGAACAGAAATAAAGAGTCGATGCTAACATACAAAACATTCAGCATCTCTCTGTCCCTTTTTAAAAGCCATGCAGTTTTGACAAATGATACATTTCTAAAAGCTTTCTTCTCTATTCACTATATTACTGTCCATTCTGAATGAAAGATGCCTACATACTGCCTGTAGTCAGCTTCTAGCAACAGACACCCTGTGAAGCCCCTAGCAGGGAGGGTAGGGAGGGAAGGGATTTGACAAGGAAGGCTGGATTAGACTGGCCACCGTAAGAAAGGAGATAACCAATGAAAATCAAGCAACAGTATTTAAGTATTGTATTCCTCAACTCTGTCTCTTTTCCTCCCTCCTCTCATGTAAGATTTTCTTGCTGGCTCAAGGCAGAAAAAAAAAAAAATCAGTGGGAAGACAATGAGCAATGAATGAGTCATGCATGATCACAAAATGGAATATTTCATTTACCTATTAAAAGCAAAGGAAGATTAACATACAGCACCAAAAGAATTTACCATCCCCACCTGGTAAATTATGAAAGGTTAATCTATATCCTCCTTGGTGCATATCGATTGAAGTTAGTTAACAAAAACCCAGTTTTATTCAAGATAGGCAAAAGCTGGTGATTATTTTGATGAAAAAGAAAAGCAGTTTAACTAGGTAGCATATTATTTTCATGTAGAACAAGGAGCATGCATACAACACCGCTAACACCCGGGAGGGGTCCGGTTCAGTCTTCCTGCAAGGAGTTCTGTTGCCAATCTATACTTAAATGGATCCAATCTTTATTTTAATTATTAGTCTCAACATTCTTAATTCAAAGAGCTTGAGGCCAGATCACAGTGGGAAACAGCTGGGAATAATTTCTCATGTACACAGGTCCCAGATGTAACTGTGCTTAGAGGACCCTTGGATACTTGTGTGCTGATATAAAAAGGTGGGAGAGGTGCTGGGTAAGAGACTCAAGCCCAGTTCCATTTAAGAACAACACCTATACTTTTTACTTTTTGCAAAACTGATAGAAGCTCAAACTTTCTCATACTGGTTCCCTAAACATCTCCCATTTGTTTCCTCACGTTATGGTAATTAAGTTTAACCCATTATGATTCTAATTGTTACACTGTACTTAATCACAAACCATATTTAAATGCATTCAGTCCATTTGCTCAGCACAATTTATCTCAGATTTCATAATCTATACAGGGTATATCCCCAATGTGGATTCTAGTTTAATTAGGGCATGAAGTTGTCCTTAAACTATGCTAGAGGTTAGAAATGTTGAATGACTGATTTTCTAAAGATCTCCAAGTATATTTTTTTATTTGAGTCTATAGCCCCTTCTTTAAAAATGTCTTACTCTTGGGGCACCTGGGTGGCTCAGTCTGTTAAGCATCTGGATTCTTGATTTTGGTTCAGGTCATGATCTCACAGTTTGTGAGATCGAGCCCCATGACAGGCTCCATGTGCTGACAGCATGGAGCCTGCTTGGGATTCTCTCTCTCCCTCTCTCTCTGCCCCTCCCCTGCTTGTGCTCGCTCGCTCTCTCTCAAAATAAATACATAAACATTAAAAAAAATGTCTTACTCCTTAAAAAAATTTCTAGGGCATCTGGCTGGCTCAGCTGGAAGAGCATGACTCTTGTTCTCAGGGCTGTGAGCATGAACCCCATGTTAGTTGCAGACATTACTAAAATATATATATACTTAAGAAAAAAAGTTAAAAATGTTTTCTAAGTAAATAAAAGGCAGAAGTTAATATTTATACTTATAGATGCTTCCCTTCCACAAATTTATATCCTTATGTGATTAATATAAGACCAAAAAAATGCTGTTCTAAGAGAAAATACAATGTAAAGAACTTTCCCTGCCTAACCTAAATTACTTTTCAGCTTAGACCTTGTTTGTCATGTGATAACTAAAAATATAAACACCAACCAACTCTTTACTCATGTACAATGCAAGGCCAAGTTTATCTGATTCTCAGCAGACACTAAAAAAACAGATTTCAAAGGTAAATTAAAATTTTTTTCCTCTACAGTGTTTAACACTTCATGTTTACATTACTAAGTTAAACAAAACAATCACCCATGTAACCCAAAGTAGTTTTTTTCTCTTTAACTTCTCTGAGTATTTCTGCTCAAGGTTCTTTATTATAGACCATCGCCAGGCCTTCATGTAGTAACTAGAGTCCAACCAAAGCATAAAAAGACTACTGGTAGAGAAGATTCTTGACTGGGCAAAAGTGAGCATTTTGTCACCGACAGGCAAAGTCAGCTGTAGACTCTGCACAGTCCTGCTGTTCTTCCAGCATTAATTTTTGTACCTCATCGAGACATACTGGATTAACTGCAACTTGGGCAGCTACTTAGGGGCAATAAGGAGATAGAAAACAACAGCTCAGCATGAAGTTCTTAGCTACCCTCGAAGGGCTAGGGATCTGGTCACTACGATGCCTTCCATAACTTGCCATCATGCAACTTACGCATTAATTTTGCTGAACGAGCTCTCAAGTCATTAGGAACTGCTAATCCTAACATTTAGAACTAATATCACTGTTCTGATGTTCCAGACAAATATATACCATTCATTCTTATATTTATCTGGCCATACTGACATAGCTAGCGCATTTGTTCATTATGGCTGTCATGTATTATTAAGTATCCATGTTCTGGGCACCTAGAGAAGCTAAGCACTTTACATACAGAATCCCATTAACTCCACAGAAAGATGCCTATGAGGCATCCTCACTTCATAGCTGAAAGAACTGAGGCCTCCAGCAGTTGGCAGATAAGAAGTGGGCTCTTAAACATTATGCTATATCCATCCACCCAAGTGAGAAAGTGAGAGGAAGTTTTGAAGTCTGAGGGTAGTTGCTTTCCTCACAGACTCTCTTCAAGGTGGTTTCTCCAGTTATTTGCTCCTTTCGATTTCAAAGAGCAGCAACAGACAGTAAGACAGAGTGAGCAATGAGTAACAGTGGCTGGTAAGAAAAAGTAATAGCAGCTAAGACCCCTAGATCTCAAGTTCACTGCACAGTACACGCAATAGGCAATGCAACCTGCAAGGCTCCATCCAGACACACCCTCCTTCGTGGAACCTGTGATGATCTGCACCAATTAGATGTGATTTTACCCATCCCTGAACCTCAGGGCCCTTCGCTTGGTAATTAATTATGAAATGTACCACATTCTACCTCCTATCACAATTTCTGTATATTCATATAGATTGGGTCTTCTACATCTTAGTATAAACCCTGAATTTAGCATAGTAGCTCACACAAATAAAGGTCCATTAAATACTTGGTTAAAAAAACAAAACAAATGAAGGCAGTTATTTTTAATTGGCAGGCAGTGTATTAGGGGGAAAAAAAAGAACTTGAAATCAGAAACACCAAAGTTTGAATCCTGAACTTGGGAGACTTGTTTAGTGCTTGGTTGCTTCATGTACATACATACAGTGGGCAGTTTAAAAGAGATGACATAAAAGAGGAAAGGACTGGCTGCAGCTAGTTAGAACTCATTAAAAGCTGGTATTACAAGGGTGCCATACCAAATATTAGCAGGTTATGCTGTGTCATATAAGACATAGGTTCTAGTCCTCAAGGAGTTGGTAGATGAATCAGCTTTTGGTTTATACCATATAGACATGCCTGGAAACTCCTGACCCTTCATGAGGATTATGGCCTTTACCAAATCTTACCAAATCTCCCAAATTCTAGTCCTAATTTTTTTTTTTTTTGAGAGAGAGAGAATGAGAGAATCTCAAGCAGGCTCCACCCCTAGCATGAAGCCTGAAGCAGGGCTCAATCCCAATGACCCTGGGATAATGACTGAAATCAAGAATTGGACACTTACTTACCCAGCTAAGCCACCCAGGTGCCCCCAATTCTGTATTTTATTTTTTAATTTTAATTTTTTTAGAAAATATTTTTGAGAGAGAGGGAGAGGGAGACACAGAATCTGAAGCAGGCTCCAGGCTCTGAGCTGGCTGTCGGCACAGAGCCCAACGCGGGGCTTGAACCCACGAACCATGAGATCATGACCTGAGCCGAAGTTGGACACTTAAGCGACTGAGCCACCCAGGGGCCCCCAGTCCTATCTTTTAAAAGGGATATGATAACATGCATATTAGCTGAGCGAGCAGGAATGGGAGAAAGCAGGGTGGAAAGTGTAAAAGGAAAGATTAGCGGCATTTGGTTAAGAAGTCAGGAGCGCTGTTTCATATTTCATACTGTCCTATTTACTGTTCACAACAATCCCAGGAGTATGTTGTATAATGAATATTTTATAGATAAGGAAATGCTCACAGTCATAGTCAGGAATTCAAAAGTTTGTCATGTGAATCCCTGTGTTTAGTCTCCAAAGTCTGGAAGCCCTTTCTGCTAGCATATAATGAGAGGAGGAGATACATCTAAGGTGTTAGGGATACAGCCCCCTCACATTCTGGCTCCATAAAGTGGTTTAGCTGGGTGGGGATCTAAACTGGGAGGGCGCATCTCCCACAAGGTCATTCTTGCTGGAAACAGCAGCAGTATTTAGCTTTTCATTTTGACTGTGACTCTGCGGACTGCCTTAGACTCAACTCTGGCCATCCTGGATCCTGATATCACTTTTGTACATTCACCTGGATGAGGGAGACTAGCCTGGAAAAAGAAACAGAGAACAGGGAGATTGCACAACACTCTCTGTTTCTACCTCTGTCCATTACACCTGTAATATGGAGAAGGGGAGTGAAACTGCTGTGTGGGTAGCAGGAGGCAGCTGGATGAGGAAAAAGAAATAGAAGTGGGAAACAGGTGAAGTTGGAAGGGAACACATTTGCTGTTTTTCAAATAAATTTCCTCCACTCACCCTCTACACTGTTGCTTGTCTGGTAACAATACGGAATTTCTGCTAAACTAGTCTCTCATTTTCACCAAGTGTAGTACAATAGGACCAGGGGTTCTAGATTTGCTGGTCAAATGATTATTTCTTCCAGTCTTTGTTTCCTTATGTGTAGAACTGACTAAAAATATTATGGAATTATATGAAATAATATATGGGAGGCCTTTTGCATTATTCCTGGCTCAGACAATAATCAATAAATAGAAGTTTCCCTCCTTTCCTTGTATCTAGGGACTTTTATTTCCAGGATCAGGGTTAGTACACTGGGACTCCAGGCTCTGAGCCAAGGTCACTGGCCTAAGCAATGTGAACTTCAGGTCGAATTGTAACCAGATGCTTGAAGGACCCATCGTAAGCATCACCGTTCTGCAGTCCTTTCTTATCGCGTCTTGGCAATCTCCCCCGGGCTCAAACTCTGAGTCATCCTTGTTCTCGCCACCTTCCCACCTCAAAACTTGCTTACAGGGAAGAGTCTTATCAACTTATTCACACTAAGGTACAAATGGCAGATTATACTTCTTTCTCCACAAACACCTGTTTTTTACAATGGGACCAAGACTTATGCCAAAGGAATATATGTGTAATTACTGAACATCAGAACTCATAATGTCATGGCCCAGAGGGCTGGAGAGGTGAATAGTTAATAGTAGATTAACTATTTGGTAAACCTGATTCAGGTTTTGTAGATGTTTTTCTGGAGAATTCTACAATTGTAGAATTTTTACTACAATTTCTATAAAATGGTAACATTCAGATACTAAGAACACAGCTTTGATTTTTGGGGTCCAGGACAGGAACACAGGAAGACCCTGAATGCACCTCGTCCGTGGACATGCCACACCTACACCTATATAGCGAAATTCCTCCTGAAGGGCTGAGGACTGACTGAACGGCTTCTGCACAACAAAAGACTGCACAGAGAATGGCAAGAAAGACAGTAACGCTGGAACCCACTACCTCTGAAACTGTGAACTGCAGGGGGAAGGGATACTACTAGGGACTGTGAGCAGGCTGCGGTTTAAGAAAACACAACTGAACTAGAAAAGATCTAGCCCCAGGACTCCACTAAATGGCAAGGGAGCTGATGGACTTTGGAGTTGCAGGGGCTGGCGAACGCCACGGTTTGCGTTCCCCTCCACCTTGCGGTGCAGACAGGAGCGCAGCTGACCTGCCATCTCAGAGCTGACACTGGGCCCCATCTCACACCAGCCACGCTGTGCCCTCAGGGTCCAGCACGGGGTGCACCAGGACAGCCCTGGTCGGCATTCACTGCAGCTGCAACCGTCTTACCAAGGTGACACAAGCATACAGCACCCCAGAGCGCACCGGCCGGCACCACTTCAGCTCCAGACGACCTGCTAGAGCAACCCCAGTGCAGAGTGCTCTGGCACCTCCTGGCTCCCCGCCTCCTTTAGCTTTAACTGCCCTGCCGGGGTGCGCTCGGTACTGAGCACTCCAGGACACCCCAGGCTGCACCCACTTCACTTCAGCTGTCCTGCCAGGGTGCCCTTTGCATAGAGAGCCCCAGGACAGTCCTGGCCTATGCTCACTTTAGTGTAAGGTATCCTACCAGGGCATCCTCCATGCAGGGAGCCCCAGGAACCCCTGGCTTCCCCCCATTTCAGCTTCACTGCCCAATCAGGGAGCCCTCTGTGCTGACAGCTCTGCGACTGCCCCTGCCCATGCCCTCTTGAGTTCCAGCCATCCCACCGGGGAAGCCCTGGCATGGAGTCCCCAGGACCCCCAACCCATGCCAATCAGGGCTCCAGCTGCCAGCCCATCACCAGGCACACACAGTAGACACAGTGGTGACCATACACAAGATCATTCCTGAGTTTAGAAGTAGTTGTCCTGCCTAATTCACAGAAACAAAGAAAGTCCAGAAAAATGAGAAGACAGAGGAATATGCTCGAAATGAAAGAATAAAATATTAGAAAAAAAAAAAACTAAATGAAACATAGATAAGCAATATGCCTGATAAAAAGTTTAAGTAGTGATCATAAAGATGCCCATGGACTGGAGAGAAGGGTAGAAGAACTCAGTGAGAATTTCAACAAGAAAAAGAAAATATTAAAAAGAACCAGAGTTGAAGAATACAATAACTAAAATGAAAAATACACTAGAGGTAATCACCAGCAGGTTAGCAGATGAAGAACAGATTAGCAATCTGGAACACTGGATAATGGAAAGTACACAAGTTGAATAGTAAGAAGAAGAAAATAATTTTTAACATAAGGAAAGATTAAGGGATCTCTTAGACAACATCAACTGAACAAACATTCACATTACAGAGGTCCCAGAAGGGAAAGAGAGAAAGGAGCAGAAAACTTATCTGAAATGATAACTGGAAACTTCCCTAACCTGGGGAAGGAAACAGACATCCAGGTTCAAGAAGCAAAGAGAATTCCAAACAAGATGAATCCAAGGATGTCCACACCATGACAAATAGTAATTTAAATCTTAAAGATTAAAGGTAAAGAGAGAATTTTAAAAGCAGTAAAAGAGAAGTAAATAGTTACATATAAGAGAACTCCATAAAGCTATCAGATGATTTTTCAGGCAAAACTGTGCAAGGCAGATGGAAGTGGCATGATATATTCAAAGAACAGAAAGAAAAAGCCTACAACTAAGAATATTCCACCCAGCAAGGTTATCATTCACAACAGAAGGAGAGAGACTGAGTTTCCCATTTCCCACACAAACAAAAGTTAAAGGAGTTCATCACCACTAAACTGGCCTTACAAGAAATGTTACAGGAACTTCTTAGAGTGGAAAAGAAAAGAAGATAATTAGAAAAAAAGTATAAACAAGAAAATGTAAAATAGGAATATATATACATAAAATGTGGCAGAGAGAGAATGTAATAGAAGTTTTAAAAAATGTGTTGTGTTTAACTTAAAGTGACTATCAACTTAATATATTAACTAATATATACTGAGGATGTTAAATATGAACCTTATGGTAACCACAAACCCAAAACCTATAATAGCTACACAAAAAAATAAAGAAAAAGAAAGGTAAGAATAATAGTAAAGACAGGCATCAATCAAAAGGAAAAAGAGCAAGAGAAGAAGAAAGGAGCAAGAAGAGCTACAAAAACAACTAGAAAGCAATGAATGAGAGGGCAATGTATATTTAGCTATTAATAATTACTTTAAATGTAAATGGTCTAAATGCTCCAATTAAAAGACACAGGGTGGGGGTGCGTGGGTGGCTCAGTTGGTTAAGTGTCTGACTTCAGCTCAGGTCATGATCTTGTTGTTCATGAGGTCAAGCCCTGTGTCAAGTTCTGTGCTGACAGCTCAGAGCCTGGAGCCTGCTTCAGATTCTGTGTCTCCCTCTCTCTTTGCACCTCCTCCATGTGTGCTCTGACTCTGTCTCTCTCTCTCAAAAATGAATAAACATTAAAAAAATTTTTTTTAAAGACACAGGGTGGTGACATAGATTAAAAAAAAAAACACTTATCTATAAGCTGCCTATAACAGACTCACTTCAGACCCAAACACACATACAGACTGAAAGTGAAAGGAAGGAAAAAGATATATCATGCAAACAAAAGTGAAAAAATAAAGCTGAAGTAGCAAAACTCAGACAAGGGATACTTTAAAATAAAGATTGTAGCAAGACAAAGAAGGGCATTACATAAAGATAAAGATAATAATCCAACAAAGGGATATAACAATTGTAAACATCTATGCACCCAACATTGGAGCACCTAAATACATAAAGCAAATATTAACAGACATAAAGGGGTAAATTGACAGTAGTACAATAATAGTGCAGGACTTTAATACCCTAGTTACCTCAATGGATAGATCATCCAGGCATAAAATCAAAAAGGAAACAGTGTCTCTGAAGAACACATTAAACCCCATAGACTTAACAGATATACACAGAACATTCCATCCAGAAACAAGAGAATAACATTCTTGTCAAGTGCACATGGAACATTCTCCAAAACAGATCATATGTCAGGCTAAGAAAACAAGTCTCAATAAATTTAAGAAGACTGAAATCATATCATGCATCTTTTCTGACTATAAAACTGTGAAACTACAAATGACTTACAAGTAAAAAAAACCTGGAAAAAACCCATAAACATGTGGAGGCTAAACATGTTACTCAAAGAACAACAGGTCTATGAAGAAATACAAAATACATGGAAAAAAATCAAAATAAAACACAATGTCCAAAATCTCTGGGACATAGTGAAAGCAGTTCAAAGAGGGAAATTTGCACTTTACAGGCCTACCTTAAGAAAAAGCTCCAATATAAAAATCTAATCTTCTACCTAAAGGAAGTAGAAAAAGAAAGCACAAAGCTCACAGTTACTAGAAGGAAGGCAATAATGCAGATCAGAGCAGAAATAAATGAAATAGAGCCTAAAACACAACAAAAAAGATCAATAAAATGAAGAGCTGGTTCTTTGAAAAGATAAACAAAACTGATGAACCTTTAGGCAGATTCATCAAGAATAAAAAGGACAAGACCCAAATAAGTAAGATTAGAAATGGAAGAGGAAAGGTAACAAAGAACATCACAGAAATACAAAGGATTCTAAGAGGATACTATGAAAAATTATACGCCAGCCAATTGGGATAACCCCAGAAGAAATAGATAAATTCCTAGAAACATACCAACAAACAAAACTGAGTCATGAAGAAATAGAAAATCGGAAGATACTAATTACTAGTAATGAAAGAGAATTGGTAATCAAAAATCTCCCAACAAACAAGTCTAGGATCAAATGGATTCACAGGTAAACTCTACCAAACATTTAAAGAAGAATTAACATCTACTCTCCATAAACTGTTCCAAAAAATAGAGGAGAGAGTGATATATCCAGATACATTCTCTGAGGCCAGCATTACTCTGATATCAAAACCTGACAAAAGCACCACGCACACACAAAAACTACAGACCAATATCCCCAATATAAAATATCCCTGAACGTGAAAGCAAAAGTCCTCAACAAAATATCAGCAAACCACATTATACAATACATTAAAAGGATCAGTCGCCACAATCGGGATTTATTCTAGGGATGCAAGGACAGTTATATATTCACAAATCAATCAGCATGATACAGCACGTTAACAAAACAAGGATAAAAATATGATCATCTTAACAGATGCAAAAAAGCATTTGACTGAGTACAACCTCTCTTCATGATAAAAACCTCAGCAAAATCAGCTTAGAGGGAACAAACCTCTAAATATAATAAAGGTATAAAAAAACTCACAGCTAACATTATACTCAATGGTGAAAAACTGAGGTCTCCTAAGATCAAGAACAAGACATGGATATCCACTCTTCCCCCTTTTATTCAACACTGTAGTGAAAGTCCTAGCCACAGCAGGCAAGGAAAAGAAATAAAAGGCATCCAATTGATAAGGACGAAGTTAAACCGTCACTATTTGCAGATGACGTGATACTATACATAGAAAACCCTAAGGACTCCATCAAAAAGTTATCAGAAGTAATAAATGAATTCAGCAAAGGCACATGATACAAAATCAATATACAGAAATCAGTTGTGTCCACACACCAACAACGAAGTAGCAGAAAGAAATTAAGAAAACAATTCCATTTACAATCGTAACAAAAAGAATAAAATAATTAGGAATAAACTTAACCAAGTAGCCGAAAGACCTCCTACACTCTGAAAGCTATAATAAAACACTGATGAAAGAAACTGAGGATGATACAAACAAATGGAATACTATTCTATGCTCATGAACAAGAAAAATTAATATTGTTAAAATATCCATATTTACAAAGCAATCTATGGATTCAATTCAATCCCTATCAAAATTCCAACAGCATTTCTCACAGAACTAGAACAAATAATCCTAAAATCTGTATGGATCTGCAACAACCCCGAATAGCCAAAGCAATCTCGTGAAAGAACAACAACGCTGGGGGTATCACAGTCCTAGATTTCAAGGTGTACTACAAATCTGTAGTGATCAAAAGAGTACAGGACTGGCACAAAAACAGATGCACAAATCAACGGAACAGAATGGAGAGCCCAGAAATAAACCCATGCTTAAATCGTCCATTAATCTACAACAAAGGAGAAAAGAATATACACTGACAAAAAGACAGTCTATTCAATAAATGGTGCTGGGAAAACTGGACAGCTACATGTAAAAGAAGGAAACTGGACCCCTCTCTCACACCGCACACAAAAATAAACTCAAAATGGATTAAAGATCTAAATGTGAGATCTGGGGGCACCTCGGTAGCTCAGTCAGTTAAGTGTCTGACTCCTTTTGGCTCAGGTCATGGTTCATGAGTTTGAGCCCCATGTCCAGCTCTATGCTAGCAGCATAGAGCCTGCTTGACTTTTCTGTCTCTCTCTGCCCCTCCCCAGCTCACATGCGTGCATGTACTCTCTCTCTCTCTCTCAAAATAAACAAACATTTAAATGTGAGGTCTGCAACCACAAAACTCCTAAAAGAAAACAGAGGCAATAATCTCTTTGACAGCCACCTAAGCAATGTTTTTCTAGATATGTCTACTCAGACAAAAGCAAAAATAAACTACTGGGACCACACCAAAATAAAAAGCCTTTGCACAGCAAAGGAAACCATTAACAAAATAAAAAGGTAACCTACTGAATGGGAGAAGATATTTGGAAGTGACATATCCGATGAAGGGTTGGCATCTATAATATATAAAGAATGGGTACAACTCAACAGCCTAAGGCCAAATGATCTGATTAAAAACGGGCAGAGGACCTAAATAGACATTTTTGCAAAGAAGATAGACAGATGGCCAACAGACACATGAAAAGATGTTCAATATCATTAATCATCAGGGAAATGCAAATTAAAACCACAGTGAGATACCACCTTGCATGTGTCAGAATGACTAGAATCAAAAAGACAAGAAATAACAAATGTTGGTGAGGATGTGGAGGAAAAGCAATCTTCATGCTCTGTTGGTAAGAATGTAAATTGGTGTGACCACCCTGATAAACAGTATGGAGGTTCCCCCCAAAATTAAAAATATAAATATATGATCCAGAAATTCCACTACTGGGCATCTATCCCCAAAGATGAAAACATCGAATTTAAAAAGACACAGGCACCCCTATGTTTACTGTAGCATTATTTACAATACCCAAGATGTGAAAGCAACCCAAATGTCATACACAGATGAATGGACAAAGAAGATGTGACACATACACACACACTGAAGTATTACTCATCCATAAAGAAGAGTGAGATCTTGCCATCTGCAACAACATGGATGGACCTAGAAGGTATTATACTAGGTAAAATGATTTCACTTACATGTAGAATCTAAAAAGTAAAACAAAACAATCAAAAGCAGAAACAGACCATAAATACAGAGAACTGATGGTTGCTAGAAAGGGAGGGGAGGGGCAAAGTGTGTGAAGGGGAGTGGGAGATAAAGGCATCCACTGATGGAATGACTAAGTCACGAGGATGAAAGGTACAGCATAGGGAATATAGTCAATGGTACTGTAATACAGTTGTATGGTGACAGATGGTAGCTACCACTTGTGTTGACTACAGCATGACGTATAGAGTTGTAGAATCACTATGTTGTATACCTGAAACTAATGTCACATTGTAACTATACTTCAATAAAAAACAAAACAAATGCAGCTTTTCTAAAACTTCCAATATCAAGTTATATTATGATTTGTGGATCCAAGTAAAGCTTACCCTAGATACACATATTATTCATACCTTTCTCCTGAATTATAATTTATAACCTAACTCCTCTCCATTAGAGACACGAATAGAATATATTCCGAGGTACTTAGCAAAAATGGCACCTTACATTTACTAACTGAAAACTGCATGGCACGACGCTAGGAAATCGTTTACATGGATGGTGTAGCTGTTAAAACAAGCAATAAGGTAGGAGCGCCTGGATGGCTCAGCTGATTGAGCTTCTGAATTTTGATTTCAGCTCAGGTCATGACCTCAGGGTCGTGAGATCAAGCCCCATGTCAGGCTCCAGGGTGGGTGTGGAACTTGCTTAAGATTCTCTCTGTCTCCATCTCTCTCTGTCCCTCCCCTGCACACACACACTGTCTGTCCCAAAATAAATAACCATTTAAAAAAAAACAACCAATAAGGTATATAATTCTTACTCTGTAGATGATGGAACAAAAGCTTTGAAAGGTTAAGTATCTTGCCCAGGGTTACTAAAAATGTGATGGGAACAGGATTTGAACCAGGTCTATATGACTTCAAATTCTGTGTCTTTCCTCCAGAAGGTCTTGCTTCCCATATCATCTATTGTTAACATGCAGTTCTGAAAGGCTATCATTTGAATAAATTCTAGATCATTTAACTTCTAGTACCCTTCAGATCACTAGGCATTTTAGTACTGCTTCTATTTGAATTTATAGTATCTACCATATTCATCACATACTCAAAATTTTCAAAAGCATTTTAGGTCAAACAGTAAAGACATCCACACAGAACTCTATAAATTCCTTAAGTTATGTTGGGGTACATAACTTTTTAAGTCGCATAGGAAACTCTTACATTCTTCTAGGGCTCTAAATTTTTATGCTACTGGCATCGGTCACATCATAATTCCTAACCGGGTCTTCACTACATAGCTCCTCTAGCATTAACATAATATCCAGCTAAACAAATAATAAAGCACATCAATGCATTCATTTCAGTGTCTGATAAATTTAAATTACCCTATACTAACACTGACACCACCAATCTCTGTACACTCTAACAGGTTCCCTGACTCATATGCAGTAATTTTAAACATAAGACATTTGAAAATATAATGCAAACAAAAAAAGTACAGCCTTGCATTCCTTAGAAACAACAGAAATGATCACATTTTCCAAGCACCAGTTCTGAGGGAGTGTTCTGCACTCTGTATGAAGAGCACCAGGCCCCGAGAGGGGGTGGCGTGGCGCACAGCCTGGTTTCCAAGCCTGGCTCCGACTGATGCCAGCCAACTCACTGAACTTTTCTAAGTCCTCGACTAAATGAACTCCACAGTGTTCTCTATATTTGTAATAGAAAGCCAAAGGAAAAAAGAAGGTCATACTCATTCAAGACAGAGAGGGATAAAGACTTGGGTGTGTCTATTGGGAAAGACCAGGTTGGCCATCTCTAGTGAGTCCCCCCAAAGCATCCCTGGCTAACTGAGCACAGGCTTTTGTCTGATACCTAGTCCTATAGGCTCAGAAACTCAAGGCGATCATATATATTTCTCAAGAGTGACATTATAATGTCAAGTTCATAAAACTGACAGATAAAAGCAGAATGACAGTAGTCTATATAAGTATGAGATATAATTATCATAGAGCAGGTGACCAACATTCTCTTTGCTGGTAACATATCTGCACTGGAAATGAAACATAATTAGGATGCTGATGAGAAAGAAATCAGAACAAGTGGAGTGGATTAGATGAACGCAGTACTGAATGCAGAGAGTTAAGCCATTTGTTGAATCCTCTACAATTAAGATGGCCCTGCTAGAGAAGGACAAATATCATATGTTTGCACGTATAGGAGGATTAGGAGGAACTTGACGGAGGAACAAGGGGGAGAAGAAGGGGGGAAATGGTGGGGGAAAGGGAGAGAAGCAAACCATGAGAGACTCTTGAATACTGACAAAAACTGAGGACTGATGGATGTGGGGGGGAGGGGGGAGGGGCATGGAGGAGGACACTTGTGGGGATGAGCACTGAGTGTTATGTGGAAACTAATTTGACAATAAACTATTTGTAAAAAAAAAAAAACAATGTTACTACAATAAACATATTTTTTGGTATTAAAAAAAAAAAAGATGGCCCTGCTAATTGATAAGAACACTAAATGTCTGGTTAGTGGGGGGCCCCTCATTTCAAATCAGTGCTTAGATAGACCTAAGCAACTTCCACCTCTTTGAGTCTTTTTCCAAGTGTCTGTCTGTCTCTGTCTCTGTCTCTCTCTCCGAGAGAGAAAAAGAGTGAGTCAGCTAGTAAGCAGAGGGAGGGACAGAGAGAATCTTAAGCAGGCTCTATACTCAGTGCTGAGCCAGGTGCAGCGCTCAATCCCACAACCCTGGGATAATGACCTGAGGCGAAATCAAGAGTCAGATGCTCAACCGACTGAGCCAGGGGTCTCTGATGGTTTTGCATATTTTTGTTCAGCTATAAATGGTGATTTTAAAGTCGGTTCCTAAGACACAGTCTTACTTTTTCATTTATAGGTTTTTAAAGGATACTAGATTACAGCATCAATATACTGATAACAATTTACATAATAGGTGCTTTGGGAAGATAAAATAAATGGGAAGATGTTTCCTATCCTGAATTATGGAACTATAAAGTAACATATACATGTAATATACATAAAATTACACAATGAAGCATCCTAGTCTGACACTCTCCAATATTCAGCCACTGGCAATGATTGGTTGGATGGTAATGATCATCACAACAGTCTTTCTTGGTTCTCCCTAATCAAAGGCTGAAATTGGCCCCCATTGGAAATTCTCAAAATGTTCCCCCTCAATAAACCTGAGGGGCTAACAGGAAATGTATCACTGACATTTTGATTTTTGTTTTACCCATATTTTTGGTATCTATTACTTCCAAGACTTAAAGAAACACTATTATTGTTCTGTAACGAAGGAGATGAAATTAGAGGAACTCTATCACTTTATGAACAATTAGGGATTTTAGATCTACTGCAAAACTCTGGAATCATGGACATTTCACTTTTTCAGAAAGCTTTTAGCTAGAATATATATTTGGAAAACTCAACTAAAATGCCAACTCACACTGATATTATTAGGAGTATTTTCAGATTTTAAACTGCCACGTGAGGTTATTTCAAGCTATTACAGTCCAGTGAACATTCTGCAATCACCAAATTAACAGAGGCAAGCCAGTGTATCATAATAAAAGCCAGGCATGATATTTTTAGCTTTCTCATTCCTCCAGTGACTTCTATGATTAGGCTGAGATGATATCTGTGTGTTCTGCTTATTTTAAAAAGGACCTGTTACCAACTTATTTAAACTTAAGTTATAAAAGCTTATTTCCTATACGTGTAGTTTGATTAAAATATTCTAATTGTAATTTATTGTAATATCATTTTTAAGCCTCGGGGCACCTGGATGGCTCAGTCCATTGAGCACCAGACTCTCTTTATATTGGCTCAGGTTATGATCCCAGTGTTGTGAAACCAAGCCCCACATTTGGCTCGGTGCTGAGCATGGAGCTTGCTTAAGATTCATTCTCTCTCCCTCTTTCTTTCCTTCTTTCTTTCCTTCCTTCTTTCTTTCCTTCTTTCTTTCTTTCTTTCTTTCTTTCTTTCTTTCTTTCTTTCTTTCTTTCTTTCTTTCTTCCTTTCTTTCTCTCGCTCTCTCTCTCTCTCTCTCTCTCCCTCCCTCCCTCCCTCTCCCTCTTCCCAACTTCTATGGTCTCTCTAAAAAAAAAAGCAAAATGTATTTTTAAGCCTCAACAAAGATAAATGTTGACTCATGGTATGAAGTATATTTCTGAAGTTCAGGCATACCTATTTTAAAAACCTGTTTCTATTATTTGAAAATGACAATAGTGGCCTGAAGGCAAAAAATTTAACTTTTAAACCAATTACCTTGAAAAGAAGTAGAAGCATGAGCATAATTTATAACCCCACTGTTAGACACTAACTTGTGTTTTCTTATAATGAAAACTGTCATGTGGCATGTTTTACATCAAGATAATGCTGTTAAAAAGTAAAAATTGCCTGCATCTGGGCACTTTCTAAAATCAACTTTTTATATCATGTCCATAGTATTTTATTTTCTGAAATTCCTATTAGTTCAAAAGATCCTAATGAAATTAAGAGAGAACTATAACTCCTAACTTATAAAAGATAGACTCATATATATATATATGAATTATATATAATCATATAACATATATTACATACTGTATATGAATAATATATTAATAGCATACACACATGCGCGCGTGCACACACACACACACGCACGCACACACACACACACACACACAGTTCAACATCTTAAGAGTAATTTGAAGCATCTGGAACAGGCCCAAAATGATCAGTACATTAGTCAATAAGACACAGAAAGTCAGACTACAATCAACTTCCTGTGAGCAGGAAGAAGAGATTAAAAAGGAGAACTCAACATCTATCTTTCAGTGACATTTAATGTTCTGGGAGGGATCCACCCTGCCACTTTCCTCCTCTACAAAGGATAGGATAATGGGGGATCATTTAAGTGAAGATCTTCAGTTAATAAGGTCAAATGTTATTTAAGCCTCTCCAGCTAGCTTAGGCTACAGCTTTACTACCCTTTCCACCAAAATGTCCCCAAGAGCAACCAACAGTACCCAGGGATGTGCAGGAACCCGGTGGCGGCTCTCTAAGCTCCCTCATGATGCACCCACACAAAAATGTTTACTATAAAAATGTTTTCAATCGGGGCGCCTGGGTGGCTTAGTCGGTTAAGTGTCCAACTTTCGCTTAGGTCATGATCTCACGGTTCGTGGGTTCGAGCCCCGCGTCGGCCTCTGTGCTGACTGCCAGCTCAGAGCCTGGAGCCTGTTTCAGTCTGTGACTCCCTCTCTCTCTCTGACCCTCCCCTGCTCACGCTGTCTCTCTCTCTCTCTCCTAGAAATAAATAAAACATTTTAAAAAAATGT
Organism: Crocuta crocuta; assembly: GCF_008692635.1. Lineage (NCBI taxonomy): Eukaryota > Metazoa > Chordata > Mammalia > Carnivora > Hyaenidae > Crocuta > Crocuta crocuta. The sequence goes on from NW_027551572.1 coordinate 8,556,256, forward strand.
TTAAAAAAATGTTTTCAATCAATTACTACTGGGTAAAAGGGATGTTCTAGGAAGATGCTTAGCATATTCCTGCCTTGTAGCAGGAAGAACACACTCTTGTTCAAGGAGAGCAGGCCTGGGTGACTGAGGGAGAGCCCTTCCGGCAGCAGGCCTGGCTCTATGGCCAAGTGACATAGCACAAAGTAATCTGTGAGGCAACTGGCTAAACAATTCTATTCTAGTCTTACTTTACAAGAACTTTTGTTACTGTATTCTTCTGCATAATTTGGTTTAAAAAAAAATCCAGTTTGGGCTCTTACTCTGCCCCCAGCTCAGCAGCACTTACGCAGAGCTTTAGATTCTACAAAGGGTTTTGCCACACACACACACACACACACACACACACACACACACACACACACAAGACTGCATGGCAACCTGACAGTCCTGTTTTGTAGAAAGAAATTTCTGTGATGTTAAAGTATTTGCAGGTAATCGGTAAGCAAAGGAGCCATGATGGAGCCCCAGGACTCCTGACCTCACACTCCCCTTCTCTCTGCCCCACTTTGCTTCCCTGAGACCGGGCAGAGGACCACCAAACATGTGATGACACTGTCACCTTAGGAAAGCCCAGGGTTACAAAGACCCAGAACCAACAGCAAGCAGAAACACGGACGGGTGAAAATGACCACGCCCAGTTCAGTTCTAAGCCTGACAAATGGTTTATAGAGAAGTAAGGTCAGCCTTGGTGATTAATTTCTGGCAATTTAAAAGCTCTCTTCATTACTTTGATGACAGTGAGTAAAGTGCTATGTTACTTTTAATTAGGTGTATGCAGAACCTTTGTCAAATGTCTACCAAGCCTGCAATGAGTTATGGAGGAGTTTGCCTTTTTGTGTGTGTTTTACTTTTATTTTTGTATTGGCTTTTTGTGTTCATTAAATAAAAACAAATCAACAAAAGTGCCCTCCAAACCAATGGATTGAGAGAGTAGTCAGTCTCCTGAGCAACTAATTAAGCTGTCTTTAGAAAGAGGTAATTAAACTTTCCATTAAAATTCACCAAATAGACATACATAATTTACAAGGTGGAAAGCCATTCCAATCCAGTCTCATGGGTAAACAATTAACTAAGTCTTGTATTTATAACAGAGATTCCACAAACTGGCTAATGCAGGAATTACATAATTAGATGCATTTTATCTTTAAAAGAATATAGTATAAAACGCTAAGAATTTGGGAGTTTTGGATACACGCCCCAGGAAAGCATAAATACTTCATACAGCCCACTAACTCATTAAAAGAAAATACAGAAATGGTCAAAGTATATACGTACAATACACAGTTCTCCTAAATAGTTCTCATTCAAAAAATATTTTATTGAGGGGCACCTGAGTGGCTCAGTCAGTTAAGCATCGGATCTTGATCTCAGCTCACGTCTTCATCTCAGGGGCGTGAGTTCAAGCCCTGTGTTGGGCTCCATTCTGGGCATGAAGCCTACTTAAAAATATATAAATAAACATAAATAAATATTTTGTTGAATATCTACTATGTTCTAGGCATTAGTGAAACTGGTGAGTACCAGAGAATAGAGCCCTAGCTATTTTCACAAGGACCTGCTATTAAACAAATAAATATATATTTAATGAATCAATTATAATTGGGGTAAGTACTGGATGGGTAATGGATTTATTCCATCCTGTTTTAATCCTGATAACCACATTTTCTAACAAAAGTTGACTTTACTCATGAAATCTATGTCCACATCCTCCTTCCAAGCTTCCTCCTCTCAAGAGAGAATCTCTCAGGGGACTTCTACATGTCTCTCCATCCCAGATCTCTTTCTTCTCCCAACCTGGAGGTACCCTCAACAGCCTCTAACAACCAAACCATGAGGCAGTCTGCTGGCCACCTCATACAGTCTTCTGATTGTTAATAACAGGCAGGGAGTTGATGCATATAAACCTTCCTCCTTAATCTGCCTAAAAGAGTTAAACAGGGGTGCCTGGGTGGCTCAGTCAGTTAAGCATCCAACTCTTGGTTTCGGCTCAGGTCATGAACTCACAGTTTGTGAGTTCGAGCCCCACATCAGGCTACTTGCTGACAATGTGGAGCCTGCTTGGGATTCTCTGTCTCTCCCTCTCTCTCTGTTCCCTGCTCTCCTGCTAGACCCCCCTCTCAAAATAAATATTAAAAAAATAAACATAAAAAAATAAAGAGTTAAGCAAAACAAATTTTGACTGAAATTCAGTGTTATCTTATAGTTAAATAGTTAAAAGCTTGGCTCCTGAGTAAAGACTATCTGTAAAAGATCTCAGCTCTACTTACTATCATTATGGGCTCTCAGGGGAGGTTTCAGTTTCTTCAGTGTAAAATGGGAATGATGACAGTACCTTAGCATGATTGGGAAGAAGAGATGAGATGATGTAGCAGAATGCATGGAATAAGCGTAAAGCATGCATTCTCAGCACCTAGCATGCAGAGAGCTCCCCAAGACTAGGTGTTGGGTGATTAGTACCAATAACTACTACCATCATTGGCCCTCACAAAACAGTGAGGTATCACCTAACAGTGATATCTAACAGTGCTTGGAACACAGGTGACTTCTTCATGTTGCTAAACGTTGAAAGACTAACCATAAAGAAAGAAAGAAATGTTGAATCAGCGCACAAAGTTCATGGCACATTTGGAAGCCTCACTGAATTCTTCAGACTCCTAAATGAATGCCCATCTGAAGGATTCTAGCCTCCTGCCCTTATGATACTGTCAGAATATATTCGATCCAAAAAATAAAAGGCTATTTTCTTCTAATGATCATTCCTTAAAATATCTTCTATCATATGTTTTTAAAAAGGGACCATTGGCCAGGGGTGCCAAGAAGGGCAATTTAAATACTGTCTCCTCATCTGAGAGCCAAAATGTATGCAAATGTGAACTGAAAACATGTTAGGAAATTTGTGACAACACAGGTATCTTAGCAACATAGCTGACTAGAGGAGGAGACTGCATGAAAAACACAGGTTGTGTGAGAACAGGTGCCAGATGAAACAAGGATGCTCGGGACATAAACTGGCCTGCAGTTCTCAACTCTAAAGATGGCTGCGGGCTGTGGTCTAAATTATACGCAGTACCAAAACCACTAGTACTGGAGGGACACAGCAAAGTGCGGTGAAAACGTATGGCTTAATAAAACCCTTTGGTAATGATGTTAGGAAGAAAAGGGGGAATGTGGACAGTATCTACCATTAGTAAACCTAGTTTAAAGTTTGATTATTTTCTTCCCAAGAACTCAAACCCACAACTTGCTCTAAAGCTGTACAACGAAACTATTTTCAAATGCATGTCTTAATAAGGAAGACATTAAAATAAGTATGATGTTAAAAAATAACTTGCCTAAAAATATCTCCTCCTGCAGGATCAGCTGTAGATTTTTTGCCTTTGGATGCTTTTGTTACATTTTTCACTGTTAGAAATATCAAACCATGTCATCAGTGGAATAATGTTTCCTTGTTTCCATCTTTAAAAGAACCGACTCTCTGAGATACTAAGTATAGCATTTAATGCAGTATTTTATACCAATGGTACTGGTTTTAATGAACAATAGCATGTTAAGTTAGTTATTGCGGGTCACGTATTTAGGCTTTTCCTCCCCCCAACTCTGTCTCTTCTGTTGTTTCTGCTGTAGATTACATTTAGAGTGTTACACCTCCACACTTTAAAAAGCTCTCCAAAAGAGGAAGAGTCCGCTTCACACAAAAGGATGTAAAAGATATGTGGGTTCCTTTAAGGGATGGTTTTCTTGAGGAAGAGTCTGAGCTAGCTGCTTTTTCCACAGAATACCATTTTTCACTTGGAAGAATGATTAACACAAATATTAGTTATGCAGACTTGGCATTTTCTCAAAAATGAACAAAATGAACCAGTCACCTCAAGGAAAACAACTGACTGTCAATGATAAGATTCAAACTGTCAAGTGAAAATAAGAATTTTGGAAATTTTCTATCTGCCATCCTGAACGTACTACCAGCTTCCCACCACTTAAATGACTTTTCTGATGAGGTCAATGATGATATTGACAAATGTGGATTTCTTTTATATTGTATAAAGAAATGTTTCAATGTTTAGAAGACCTATATAACTCAGTGAACCAGTATTTTCCAAATGACCAATGCATGATACTATAGAATTATGTACAGTAGAAAGATCCATTTAGAGTTCAAAACAGATCAATGGATTTTAGTGTAAAAGAATCAGAAATGCTTACTGTGAAGGTTTCAGATAATACCACTGCAAGTTAACCTTTAAGAAACTACTACTTATCAGGGACGCCTGGGTGGCTTAGTTGGTTAAGCGTCTGACTTTCGCTTAGGTCATGATCTCGCGGTTCGTGGGTTCGAGTCCCACATCGGGCTCTGTGCTGACTGCCAGCTCAGAGCCTGGAGCCTGTTTCAGTCTGTTACTCCCTCTCTCTCTGACCCTCCCCTGCTCATGTGGTCTCTCTCTCTGTCTCCTAGAAATAAATAAAACATTTTAAAAATATAAAAATAAAAACAAAAGCCTTAAGAAAAAAAAACTACTACTTATCAATAAAAGTGTATATAGCATAAAAAAAAAAAGAAACTACTACTTATCTGGGTACACACACACACACACACACACGTATGTACTATAATGGATATATCTATACCTGTATATATGTACATATGTGTGTATATACACATACCACTTATTCAGATGTGTACACACACAGAGGCACTTAAATACACACACACACACACACACAATGGAATGGAATATTACTCAGCCATAAAAAAGGATGAAATCCTGCTATTTGCAACAACATGCATGGGCCTAGAGGCTATTATGCTAAGTGAAATAAGTAGTACAGAGAAAGACAAATACCATATGATTTCAGTTATACCTGGAATCTAAAAAAAACAAAATAAATGAACAAACAAAACAAAACAGAAACAGATTCACAAATACAAAGAACAAACTGGTGGTTGTCACAGGGCAGGAGGGTGTGGGTGGGAGAGATGGACAAAACAGGCGAAGAGAATTAATTGGTACAAACTTCCAGTTCTAAACTAAGTAAGTCAAAGTAAACATAGGGAATATAGTCAATAATATAGCATTAAATTTGAATAGTGACAGATGGTGGCTAGGCTTCTCATGGTGATCATTTTGTAATGTACATAAATGTTGAATCACTATGTTGTACACTTGAAATGAATATTGTTGTATGCTAACTATGCTTCAATAAAAAACACAAGTTACCATTTATCTAGTTTTGGTGAGATATCAAAGACAAATATCCACAAATATCTGAAAAGGCTATTTAAATACTCCTTTCTTTTCCAAATGCATATTATTTGTATGAGGTCAGATTCTCTTCATATGTTTCAACTAAAATAGCAGACCACCACAGATTGAACACAGAAACATGTATGGGAATCCGGCTGTCTCCTAAATACTAAGACATTAAAAAAAAAATTGTTTTAGTGTTCATTTGTATTTGAGAGAGACAGACAGACTACAAGTGGGAGAGGGGCAGAGAGAGGGGGAGACACAGAATCCAAAGCAGGCTCCAGGTTCTGAACTGTCATCACAGAGCTGGACCCGGGGCTGGAACTCATAAACTGGGAGATCATGACCTGAGCCGAAAACAGACGCTTAACTGACTGAGTCACCCGGGCACTCCAATATTAAGACATTAAGGAGATTAACAGAAATGCAAAAAAATGCCTCTCTTCTAACTAAGTTTGTTAAATAAAATATGATTATCTTAATAGCAATGCTATTACATTAATATGTATTGGGTTTGTTTTTTAAAATGAATTAGCGGCACTTTTGAAAAATCTGTTTTAATTTCCAATAGAGCAAATAGCTATGATCCACATAAATAAGGACTCTTTAGGGCTTCGACAATGTTCAAAGTGTAGAGTTCCTCAGTCCAAAATGTTTGAGAACCACTAATCTAATCCATTAGCTGTAATCTTTACTGTGCAAACGGATCACGCATACACTCCATGCACGCACAGTTTCTCTCTCTTTCTTGCTTGCTCTCATACAGAAACGCAAATATATTAATAGGTGTCTGGGCCCCACAGTGAATCTACTGAATCAAAATTTCTGTAGCCGTCTCTATGTATATAAAGTTTCATTGATGAGAACTCTGATCTAATTTGACTTATTTTTTATTTATTTTTATTTTTTAAAATTTGACTTATTTTTAATATAATTTATTGTCAAATTGGCTAACGTGCAGTGTGTAAAGCATGCTCTTGGTTTTTGGAGTAAATCCCCATGGCTAATTTGACTTTTTAATCAAACTTTAATTTAACTATTTGTGACATTGGGGCACCTGGGTGGCTCAGTCAGGTAAGCGTCCAACTTTGGGTCAGGTCATGATCTCACAGTTTGTGGGTTTGAGCCCCACATCAGGCTCTCTGCTGTTAGCACAGAGCCTGCTTTGGATCCTCTGTTCCCTTCTTGCTCCCTGCCCCCTCCCCCACTTGTTCTCTCTCCCAAATAAATAAAAACTTTTAAAAAACTATTTATGACTGCATATTTTAGAACTCCCCCAAACTTTATTTTATATTAAAGGTTTTTTTCACCTTCTTCATTACTTTATTTCTCAAAAGCATTATCACTAGCAATAATATCATTTTTTTCTGTTATAGTTACAAATGCTAATCCTTATTCATTGTTACTTATTTCTGTGCTTCTGAGAGATAAGACAGAAAATGACAAATTGTCAAACGGTGTTAAAAAGATGAGAGGGCTTTGGTTTTGTTTGTTTTTCTTTTTTTGCTTCCAAATTATAATAAACTCTCTATAATAAGTTTTATATACGGTCTCTAGAGTACTGATTTGAAAAACACTTCCAACTGCCTTTACTGTCTTATTTATTTAGGAGGTGACTGTCAACTCAAAGGTCTTTTGTGAGTTTCAAAGAGCTAAGTAAGCTTCAACTTTGACAAGGAAATGCTAATAAGCACTTTGAACACTGAAATGATGAAAACCTGAAGATGTCAAGGTGAGTCTTAGTCAACTGTTGAAAATGTAAAAGTGTAGAGACTTTTCTTAAATATAATAAATACAACATGCTTTCCATAAATCTTAGTTGCAAGTACATTAATATACAAATAAGCTATGTTAGTCATTTAATATGGTCCGATAATAAAAACTTTAAAGAACCTTATACCGATCTCATTCTATTAAGTGTACTGTGATTTAAAATTCACATGTTGAATTGTTGACAGCTTTGCACATTTATGTATAATTTACACTACCACAAAAGTATAAAATCCTTTATTACTTGTTTTTGTTGTCGTTTCTATGAAAGGAACAAGACTATTTGGATTTGTACATTTTGGTGGTAAGGATAAAGAAAGGAGGGTAGCATTTGATACAAGCAGCCGTCAGAGAAATAAGCTACAATATAAAGAATAATATTTTGTTTCACTTTTTTTATATTTAAAAACTCAGTAGTTACAGGTTTCTTATTCTGTAAACTGGAAGCTTTTTAGTCTTTTAACATTGATAAGAGTTTCTTTAAAACCAACAAACCAACCAACCAACCAACCAACCAAACGAATAAACAAAACAAAACCTGAACCTAAGCACTACAGTTCTAGCATAACATGCCTCAGTGGTGAAGGTCCTGTCTAAACCAAGCTCAACTACCTTTGGCAGGTTCCAAGATGTTTTAATTTCTTCCTTTTTTAAAAAAAGATTTTTTTAAATTTTTCATTTATTTTTGAGAGAGAAAGACAGAGCGTGAGCAGGAGAGGGGCAGAGAGTGAGGGAGACACAGAATATGAAGCAGGCTCCAGGCTCTGAGCCATCAGCACAAGCTCAGAGCCTGATGTGGGACTTGAAGTCATGAACCATAAGATCATGACCTGAGCCACCCGGGTGCCCCTAATTTCTTCCTTTTTGAGTAATCCAATCACTCAAAGTACAGTGATCTACTTAGTTTAAATACGATCACAGTCTAGCTTCCATGGCTATGACAACACCAAAGGACATTTGGTGGAAGGATCTGATTGTCCTTTGTGATTTCATTCTTAAAAATAAAGCATGCTCTATTAAAACACACCCCCAGAATCCACTGGTAACTCTCCATAAACCTAACATCCCCAAAGATATCCATGTTATTATAATACCTACCTTCAAAAGGATTGCTGTAAAGATTAAAGCAGATAATCTGATGAAGCACTCAGCACACTTCATGATGTACAAAGGCTCAATAAATGTTAGTTATTTTTATTATTATTTTTAGTTTTATAGCCCTTAGACATGTTGGTTGGGGAGCTACAAAAGACCTTCAATTTCCTGAGGCCGAAGGAAATTATGTCACGGGCTCAACGACTTGCAATCCTCATTAGTATCAGAGTCAAACCTATATTTAAATGTGTGTGTTTTCAGCCTGTCTTCTTAACATAGTAAGTTCTCAGAAGTACAGAATCTTAAGTGTGAACGATCTGTTGAGGGTTAAAAAGAGAACTTACGGCTTGCGAATCATGACTGCTAGAAGGGACCTGTCATCTCTGAAGGTGAAGCAGAGTTCTTCAACTCGGTCTTCAAGAGGTTAATGATGTGCTTAAAGTGACATCATTAAAGTCATAAGATGAAGAGATACCCTGTCCCAAGGGGGCGTACACTAAAAAACTTGTTTTGAGTGTGTCAAAAGGTCTGGATAAATAGGAGATAACATGATAAAGCTCCCTTTGAAAAGGTTTTGTTTGAGGAGCAAAAGCAAATCTTTCTGGAAAACAATCTCAAAAAATGAGAAATGAAAGAAAGAAATAGCATAAGGAGAACATCTGAAGCAGATGTTGTGGACTGCTCCAAAGCTATGATCAAACACTAGCATACATGGCTACAGAAATGCTCTTCTGAGTCTTAACACCAGGTCAAATGCTAAAGGTCCATTATGATTGAAGTTCTGTCTTAGAAAAAAAATAAATGTAGCTTAAAAGTTTAGAATACTTCCTGTATGAACCCAAAAGTGAAATATTACAAACACTTGTTTATAATCCAGTATCACTATGAATTTAAAAATGTATATGAAAAAATTACCCCCTCCTCAGTAACAATAAACATGGTTTCCAAATAAAAGTATTTGTCACATTCACTAATTAGGCAAAGGCATTTTGGGGGGCTTTATCTATAAGGAGATGAAGGGAATTCACTATTCATATTGAAATAAGTGGTAATTAGAATGTTATGTCCACAAGATATCAAAATAGTTTTCTTTTTTTTTAAATTTTTTTTTTTAATGTTTTATTTATTTCTAGGAGAGAGAGAGAGACAGCCTGAGCAGGGGAGGGTCAGAGAGAGGGAGTCACAGACTGAAACAGGCTCCAGGCTCTGAGCTGGCAGTCAGCACAGGGCCCGACGCGGGGCTCGAACCCACAAACCGCGAGATCATGACCTAAGCGAAAGTCGGACACTTAACCGACTAAGCCACCCAGGCGCCCCTGTTCTTTCTGACTTAAATAATAGTTTTAGCAAATCCCACCTCCCCATCCTCCCATGCACACTGCAGATATAAGTTATGGAAATCCTTTCCCCTCAAAATGCTTCATTAATTTAGAACCAGGTAACTCTAAAGAGTAGACAGGGTGGCTATGATTACATATGAAGCTAAAGTGCAACTCTATATTCAACAAGTGCAGAAATAACGCTTCTCTCCCATGAAAGTCTTCCATTTTAAAGATAAAGACTGTTCCAACTGTGTATGCTTTTTAAAATTTTTAATGTTTATTTTTTATTTTAATTTTTTTAATGTTTTACTTATTTCTGAGAGAGAGTGAGAGAGAGAGAGAGAGACACACAGCGTGAGCAGGGGAGGTTCAGAGAGAGGAGACACAGAATCTGAAACAGGCTCCAGATTCTGGGCTAGCTGTCAGCACAGAGCCTGATGCAGGGCTTGAACCCACGAACTGCAAGATCATGACCTGAATCAAAGTCGGACGCTTAACCGACTGAGCCACCCAGGTGCCCCTGTTTATTTATTTTTGAGAGAGACAGACAGAGAGAGTAAACTGTGGAGAGACAGAGAGTGGGCTGAATCCAAAGCAGGCTCCAGCCTCTGAGCTGTCAGCACACAGCCTGATGCGGGGCTTGAATTCGTGAACTACAAGATCATGACCTAAGCTGAGGTCAGGCACTTAATCAACTGAGCCACTCAGGTGCCCCTGTGTATGCTTTTTTAAGTTACCCCCAAATTACTTAACTTATAAATTTAATTTTTTGGTTTGATACCATTATTCTTGAAGAAATACTGATTTTTAGAGCATTAAATATGCTGGAAAAAAATGTCTTATTTGAAGCGGGAAAGCCATTTATGAGAATAAACAAAATTCTAAATTTAGAAAGCCTATTAAAATGACTAGTATAATCTAAATTATGTTAATCTGAATAAGCAAATGAACCATTTTTATTTAATCTTTTAAAAAAGCAATTAAAGAAGGTTTGTTATTATAAAAACATAGCATGCAGGAAAAAAAACCACCGGTTACCAATCACTTAACAAAACTTCCTGGCAGAAAGAATTTTCCTCTCTGAACCAACATATCACTATTTAAATCATGAGGATAACCTTCACGTTTCTTTTTAACATTCTTGGTGTATAAGACAAAAAATTGGCTTCATGAAAAGACCCAAAGTTGTCTTGATTAGTATTGGACACAGTAGCCCAAATGAGCAGTATGCAATAAATATTCATAAAATGAGCGAATAAAAATGTATTAAGGGATTGGGTAAATAACTGCTGTATATAAACACAATGGAATGTTACATAGGGGCATCGGGGTGGGTCAGTCAGTTAAGCATCAGACTCTTGATTTCGGTTCAGGTCATGATCTTGCGGTTCGTGAGTTTAAGTCCCACACTGGACTCTGCACTGGCAGCGTGGAGCCTGCTTGGGATTCTGTCTCCCTCCTTCTATGCCCCTCCCCCACTTGCTCTCTACCTCTCTCTCTAAAAAATAAATATTTTAAAAAAGGAATGTTTTGTAGACATTTAAAATAATACAGCAGAAATATATTTATTCATATAGAAAGATTTTTCATAACCTAACAGTAAAGTAAATTACAAAGTAGTTTATATAGAAGAAACCTGTTTTCATTCTCTTCTCTCTCCTTTTCACTCTCTCACACACAGACAGACAGACAGACAGACACATACACACACACACACACACAGAATATGAGAGAGATTGTTGGTTATGTTATCCATCAATAATGGGGTTTGGTGTGATTTCAATACTAGTTTTTAAATACTTTTTTCTTTTTGTAGGAAATGAACAAGGATTGATCATACAATAAAAATAGAAAAATTTAAAATAATCTGCATAGGAAGGCTTGAAGGAAATCTATCAAAATGTTGACATACACTGTGGATGGTGAGGCTATGAATAATCCTATTTTTCAGATTTTTATAAAAAATATGTATTTCCTTAAGAGCAGGGGAGAAAAACTCTCTTAAATTCATTTATTATATATATCAACACATGATTCCTTTTTAAAATTTAAGAACAGTTTCAGGTCACATGATTGGATTTGTTCATAAATACCGCACATACATACACAGGTATAACATGGTAAACTAGTCAGTGCACAAAACATTTCTACAATTCTTCTCTTCTCTACTTCTCCTCACACTCTTGTGCTCTTCTCTCTCCACCACTATACCCAGTCCTCGCAGGCTTAAGCAGCAGCAGACCTCAAAAAAGCGGCCAACAAACCATGCAGAATTCTCAAAGAGGGTCATGAGGTTTTAGAGCTCCTGAGACCTGCCTGCTTAGAGAACAGTTCTAGATCACTGGAGAGCCTGCTCTAGTTAGTCAAACTGCATTGACGCAGATTACTAAAATTCTTATGCGAATTATTAAGAAATTAGAGTACAGTCAAGGCTCTGCATCGATTAACACTCCCCTCATTCACTCATATTCCAACAGTTTTGTCTGATGGAGACAGGAGAAAGCTAACCTCGTTTCTCCAGGAATGTTACACAACCCACAGTTCTCACATGGGAGCTTGTCCGACAAGAGATGATCACTCTTCACCTGGGAACGAGAAGAGCTGAACTCCAGTCTTCAGGATTCTTGAGTGGGTTGTACCTGCAAGCTTTCATGGATCATAGGACGAGACCTCTACCTGCTCTAGTGGGCTCAACAAAGCTGGAAGAAAAGCGTCAGTGGTATTCCGTAGGGAATTCTGAAACCAAACCACTGCCAGAGGATGCCTTTTCCCATCTGAGCAAACTGCAAAGAGGAAGCAGAAAGGGTAGTTTTTCTCATTGTGATACTTGGTACCAGGTGGTACAGTTCCCAGTCAGAGACTCAGGGACACTGTACTTGCCATCAACTGGGACTGAGACTAGCATCTGCCATGGGACCTATTCCAGAGAGGAATGGCCAAGAGACGGCAGTGAGGAAAGGAGAGAGCTGGCTGAGTGCTTCTGGCTCAGGTCCAAGATGCCAGCAGAGCAGAGAAGATCTTCCTCCCTAAGAATCCTCTCTCATTGTGTTCCCACATTTTTGAAGTCCATATCATAGATTAAAAATGGAAAAGCCCATAATGATAGGATTGAAGCCATCAACAAGTTACAGTGCCTTGCAATCAAAACACATCAATAATTCTTTTGTTGTCCATATTTCTCTAAAATGAAATGACTTGAGAAATTTTACATCTAAAATCAAGATAAGAAAGGCAGGTATTTAAGGGTGCCTGGGTGGCTTAGTCGCTTAAGCATCCAACTCCTGATTTTGGCTCAGGTCATGAGCTCATGGTTCATGGGATCGAGCCCCACCTTGGGCTCCACACCGATATGGCAAAGCCTGCTTGGGATTCTATCTCTCTCTCCAATAAGTAAACTTTAAAAATTTTGTTAAATGTTTTACTTATTTCTGAGAGAGAGAGAGAGAGAGAGAGGAGAGAGAGAGACAGCGTGAGCAGGGGAGAGTCAGAGAGAGAAGGAGGTACAGAATCTGAAATAGGCTCCAGGCTGTGAGCTGGCTGTCAGCACAGAGCCCAACGCAGGGCTCGAATCCATGAACTGTGAGATCATGACATGAGCTGAAGTCGGACGCTTAACTGACTGAGCCACCCAGGCGCCCCTCCAATAACTAAACTTTTTTTTAAAAAGGTAATAAATGGAAAGAAAATGAAAAGTGCTATGCGTGTGGAAAACTAAAACATTAAAAAGAATGCCACCTGTCACATCACCACTTAAAAAAGTTCTTGTCCTGACAGAGACCAAATCAGTGGTTGAACTAGAACTGGGGATGGGGGTACAATTTTGTACAGAGAGACACCAGGGGTATGTCCTGGAATAGTGAGATGTTCTATACTTCATTGCAGTGGTGCTTACACAGGTCTTTGTATTTACCAAAGCTCACCAAACTACACACATAACTGTGTGGATTTTACTGTATATAAATTATACTTTAATAAAGTTGACTTATAAAAAATTCTTGGAAGATGAGCCTATAAAGAGATATGGGCTTGCTCATGTGCAGTTTCCCCATTACAAGGAAAAACAGAACCTTCTCAAGGGAGAGGGGAACTATACAGTTTTTTCTCACTATGAACTTGAACAGCAACCCAAAGTCATTCTCAAGTTATTGAGCAAACTACAGCCATGACAGGGATCTCCTTCTGCTGAGTGGGTGAAAGAAAGGTGTGGATCTTTTAGATGGTGCTACATAATCTGTAGTTCATATAAAAGCTTCTGCTTTTGAAGAAGAATTTTATACTAAAGGTGGGGTCTTTTTTAATCAAGCAATGCTGGTAAGTACAAACTGGAGTAATTTAGAAATTATCAAAGATAACCCTCATGCACTGTTGGTGGGAATGAACACTGGCAGCCACTGTGAAAAAGTGTGGAGGCTCCTCAAAAAGTTAAAAATAGAATCACTCTATGAGCCAGTAATCACACTACTGGATATTTACCCAAAGAACACAGAACCACTAATTTGAAAAGATATATGCACCCCTATGTTCACTGCATTATTTACAATAGAAAAATTAGAGAAGCAGCTCAAGTGTCCATTGATAGATGAATGGATAAAAAGAATGTGGTGTGTGGACACACACAGGAATATTATTCAGCCAGAAAAAAAGAATGAAATCTTGCTAATTACAATGACGTGGATGGAGCTAGAGGGCATTATGCAAGTGAAATAAATCAGTCAGAGAGAGAAGACAAATAGCAAATGATTTCACTAATACGTGGAATTTAAAAGCCAAACAAAGAAAAAAAAAAGACAAACCAAAAACCTATAGAGAAACTATCTTTTAACTGTACAGAACAAACAGATGTTTACCGGAGGGGAGGGGAGGGTATGGGTTGGGGTGGGCAGGATGGGTGAAACAGGTGATGGGGATTAAGAGTACACCTATCGTGATGAGCACTGAGTGATGTACAGAATTACTGAATCACTATATTGTACACCTGAAACTAACATAACACTGTATGATCACTATACTGGTATTAAAATGTGAAAAATTTAAAAAAAATTATAAAGCTTCCTAAAACAGAAAAAAAACCCTACCAAGAATAATGTTTAAGTTGTAAAACTTAGTTCATTAACAAACCTACAGCATCTAGTGAATTTTCACTGGATGTTTTTAGAACCTGAGGAAATAGAGGATAATAGAGTGGATTCATTCAAGTTACTGAACAAAACAATGAAATAAGGTAACAGCACACTCAAAAGGAGTGACATAAACAAGGGCATGGTCAGTTGCCAGTATAGATGTCTAGAATTTCTTACTGAAAGAATTTATTTTTGCAATATAATGCCCAGGTCTAAGCATTTTTGACCAGGTGTAGTAACTCAAAGGAGACCCAAGAAGAGTTAAAGACAAACTTATGAGGCCATTTAAAACAATTAAGGTCTCACAATTTGGGTAAGGAAAGGCTCAGTCATGATATACCAGCCTCTGAGAGGTCTAAATATTAGGGAAAAAGAAAGTACTCCAAGTATAAAGGGAAATAGGATGCAATAAAAGGCCAAAGATGAAAATCACAGATTCAAATCATTTAGGATGAGATCTAATGTAAGGATTTATTGAAACTAGGGGCGCCTGGGAGACTCAGTTGGTTGAGTGTCCGACTTTGGCTCAGGTCATGAATTAGTGGGTTCCAGCCCCACATCAGGCTCAGTGCTGACAGCTCAGGGCCTGGAACCTGCTTTGGATTCTGTGTCTCCCCCGCTCTCTCTCTGTACCTCCTTATCTCCCTCCTTCTCTCTCTCTCTCAAAAATAAATAAACATTAAAAAATTTTTTTTAAAGGATTTCTTGAAACTGTAAAGTTTTGTTTTAGAATTGCCCACAGAATTGGTTTGTGGGCAACATGGGAAAGCCAGATTATTGCTTGATAGTCTCAACTCCCTTTGTACCCCAAAATGCTACTACTCCTAAAGCCACCAGAACTGGTTCCTGTTTCACAAAGTTAAATGGAGAGGCCACCAATGATTATCTCCTCACCAAAATGCTGAAGACTCTGAAATAGCAATTGTGAAAGAATTTCTAACAGCTTCCTTTCCCAACCCTCAAGCCAGTAATGTAAGAGTTATTTTATTTGTTTAATTGGCTCATATACAGAGATCTTCCAAAACTGCAGCTGGCTTGGTAAATTACAATTTGGTCTTCTGTTGGCCTGGTTTTTAGAGCTGAGGAATTGATGTTTACTTCCGTTTCCATCTTTCCATCTGGTTTTCCTAATGGCTTTTAATTACTAATCCTTTCTGTGGGTGATAAGATGGAGGAACAGATGAGATTCATGCAAAAAAATGTCCTAGGCCCCATTTGAGTTTCCTTTAATCATCATGAGATTCTCTTGTGGGGTGTACACTGTCCCAACACATGCCCAATATGAGTCTGGGGAGATGCCACTTCTCTACCATCGTGGCTTCTCTGCACATAACCCTAAAAAGGTACATTTTTGTGATACTGCCTATCACAAAGACGATTTTTCTGTACCTCAGATGCTTTACCTATGGAATAAGGAATGGCTGTCCCTACCTCAAAGGCACATCCTAAAGATTCTGAGTTCTTAAAGGAAAAAGAATATAAAGTACCAAATCAACTTGAATTACTATACTTTTCTTCCTCAGATTTGGCTGAATTCATAAAATATACTAATTTGTTCATTTAGTTAGTCAACAACCGTTTATATAAAATCCAAGGTGCCTGACTGAGAAGTGAAACAATACTGGGGGATTAAAGCCTTGAAACTGGAGTGGGATGCCAGAGTGTCCTATTAATTTCTGAGCCATGATTCTGAAAAATCAGTTCTTGTCTACAAAAGTGTTTTCTGTGACCTGCTGGGCTATTAGAAAAGCAAACTCGCACCAGAGTAAGTCCAACTTAATACTTATTGAACTGCAATACTATTCAGATGATATAGGCAGGCTGCCTTTTGCTAACTGCTAACTAATTAAGGTAGAAACAATGAACACATTAACAGGGCTTCTATCTGGTACATCTTTTATCCCTTCCAGAGTCCAGCCTGTTTCCTCACAAACAGGATGCATGCAATAAATGTTGAATTAAATGCAATTAATTTTCATAGGAGAGGAGTTAGTGTTCATCGAAGCTGAAAAAGAAATGGGGATGATATTTCTGCAATGCTCTTTAATTATTTATGTTCCAAGATAACTCTTGAGTAAAAACACGAATCTATTTATATAGAGAGCTCATAGAAGACTACCTAGAAAGTGAAGTGTGAAGATGTTGAGGCAAAGGAAGGAGAGGGTTTGCCTAGCTGAAGTTAAGAGAATAGTTAGAAATCCAGGGAAATTTGAGAGATGCTAATGAACTCAACATGGGATGCACCTTCAATAAAAGTTCACTGACAGGCAGAGAAGCAGAAGACGTGTCTTACATTCAGGGAAAGTAGACTTAACATACTGGTCAATACTAAAATGCAAATACCAGAGAAAACTCACATATTTTAGCCTTAAAAATCCTTAGCACAATACTGAGCAAAGACATGCTTCCTGATTACACACAATCAGAAGCATCATAGTAGTACTAAAAGAGAAACTCCACTATTGGATGAAGTGATTTGGAGCAGTTTGATGTTATCCTGTGAATGAGGAGTGCACTTTGAGTAATGAAAAGATGGATCCTGAAGAGAAACCTAAACATCCCGTTCCCAGCAAAGGCTGGGGAAACAGTACTCACACCCATGAATGGGCATCTGGTTGGTGATCGTGCTGATCTGAAAGTCAATAACGCATCACATACAGGGAAGGCCACTTTACAAAATTTCATGAATATTCATAACCACCAGTATAATGGAATCCATAGTCCTCATTTTAGAGATCACGGCAAATTGAGATCCAGGGAGATTTAGCACTTGCTCAAAACCACACAAAGTAATATATACTTACACACTGACTATGTAGGATTTTAACTCTACTTGACTCTTTCTTTTTGTTTTGTTTTAAATTTTCTTCTTAATGTTTTTATTTATTTCTGACAGACAGAGAGAGATACAGCATGAGCAGGGGAGGGAGGGAGACACAGAATCTGAAGCAGGCTCCAGGCTCTGAGCTAGCTGTCAGCACAGAGTCTGATGTGGGGCTCGAACCCATGAACTGTGAGATCATGACCTGAGCCGAAGTTGGACGCTTAACCGACTGAGCCACCCAGGCACCCCCTAACTCTACTTGAGTCTTAAGAAGGATACTTAGGGGGGAAAAAAAGAAGGATACTTAGAGATGACAAACTCACTATTAGAAGTTCTGTAGGGCAACTATAGTCTTTCTCATAAATGACTAAATTGGTTTCTTCATACAAACAGGTGACCCTGGGCACATCTGGCAGTTCTCTGAGTGCCTGTTCTCCCCTGGAAAAACTGACCCTAACCTTGAATAAGCCACAATGGAAGTGTCAGCACACAAATATGACTAGGGGAGAGAGGGATGGATATGGATAAAGGCAGGGTTAGGAAGGAAATGAACAGAAGGAGCATAATTTGGGGAAGAATAAGGAAGGAAAAGAAAAATACAGGCTTTAAATTGTTTTTTAATGTTTATTTATTTTTGAGAGATGGAGTACGAGCAGGAGAGGGGCAGAGAGACAGAGAGAGAGAGAGAGAGAGAGAGACAGAGAGACAGAGAGACAGAGAGAGACAGAGAGAGGAAGGGAGACACAGAATCAGAAGCAAGCTCCAGGCTCTGAGCTGTCAGCACAGAGCCCAACGTGGGGCTTGAACCCATGAACTGTGAGATCATGACCTGAACCGAAGTCAGATGCCTATCCAACTGAGCCACCCAGGCACCCAAAAAAAGACAGGCTTTAAAAGGTGGGAAAGTATAAAATCAAAGAATAGTTTTCTGTAGATTGCTTCATGCTACCCCCTCCTCTGATATTGTCACTTTTGTAATAATTAAATTTAAGTATGGCTTTCCTGATTTCTACATTGAGATTATAAGGATACGAAAAATATGCTATATAAATATTTTTTAAGCAAAGTAAAAACATTTAGAAGAGCTGCTTCGTGGGAGAATAAGACAATTAGCAGACCAGACTGCCTGGGCCCCTTTTGCCATTCCCAGGGACAAAGACTCCTGTCATTTTATGGTGGTACCAAAAGAAGTCCAATAGTTCTGGTAGTTTTTTGGCAGGGCCCTGATTACATTTCAACTTCAAATTTCACAGGCTTTTCAATGCATATGCAATCTGGTGATTCCCAAAGAAATCTTTAAAAAGTGGAATTTAAATGTAAAAGAAATTCTTTAAGAATAAATTAATATGGTAGTATATGCCAAGCATTACAATCATTCCAAACTTCCAGGGGAAGAAAAAACACATATACACACACAGACACATATAGGTTGTTTGGCTTGGTGAAGTTCCACAAAACCAAGAAATGGATTTTGCACATCCTTGCCATCATAGATCACTCTTACATGTGAGACAGGTTTGGGGCTTAGAAGACTAGATTCTAAAGTAATGAGGTTCTGGTTAGGTTTGCAGTTCTAACTCACAGCACAGTTTCTGAAATGCAAATTAATGTATTTTATTTGGCAGTTTATATTATTAACAGTTATGAGACATTTTTTAAAGCATGGCTTTGGAGAATTTAAAATCACATTATTAATAAGTATAAAATTATCATACAAAGTGTTGCATTCAGCCATTGGTCCAATATCTGTTGAAGCAAACATATTATATTTACTACTTGGGAGAAGAAACCATTCAAATACAGTTCCAAAATAAATTTTGAAAAAGTAACTAATAAAAGCTGGGCTCATGGCACGTGTGGATACTACAGTTAAGCCATTTTAGGAGAGAAGGAACTCTGGCTTTTCAACAGGCTACCACTTCATGATTAAATTTCTCAAAATTTTTTGAAAAGAAATGTAAGTTTCTGATTGATACTTAAGTTGGAGAAGCAACTGAAGAGTTAATGAAAACTGACACAATGGAAAAAAAAAACCTGAAGAGTTAAAAAGAAAAAAAGAGTTGGAAAAAAAATCTCCCCCTCACCACAAGCCCCAAGATTTCCTCCTGATAACCTTCCACATAGCGCAGATGCTCAACTTACACCTTA
>NW_027551572.1:8575827-8587185 GCF_008692635.1 Crocuta crocuta
CGCGTGGAATTCTCACCCTTTAATTTTAGAACAAGGAAAGACGTTAAAAGATATTGGATTCAGAATTTCCCCAAGTGGATTTCATGATATATTATTTTCCTGAATAATTTTCTGAAGAGTGGCAAGGTGATTCAGATAAGTCTGGGAACACTCTTGGAGAGCCATAATACATATTAGGTCATTAGCAAACCAGAGAGGCCTACAGAAAAGAAACAGGTAAGTTAAAAAAAATTGTTTTCATCAAACCTACTTGAGCACAGAGCCCTTTTTGCAGCAAGCATCTATTAAAATCTTGTAAAATTACTGTTTTAGAGAAAACCTCTTATCTATGAAGAATTTGAAGTCCAGACAGGCTCGGGGGTTGTCCTAAAGTCACACAATTAGTTGGTAGATAAGCTAAAAACAGATCTCCCCTTTCAAGACCAGACTTCAGTGCTATTCCTAGTACTGTGTTCTCAGTCTCCTACAACACCTACACTCCCTGAAGGATGACAGACTATGAACAATAACCACATCTTCGAGATCTAGTCCAAAGCCCTCTTGTTAAAGGTGGGGAAATATAGTCTCAGAGAAGTAAAGCAATCTGTCCAAAGTGACACATGAAATCAATTCCTGGAACCTAGCTCATAACTCCAATACCAGTAAACCTTCCACGACAGCATACTAACTCCTGCGAAATCAACACTTTTCACCTCTGAGGGAAAGGTAAGCCCCTCGTGGACAAGAGGGACTTTAGCTATTCAGGATCCAGTAAAATACTTATTAAATCATACTTGTGTCAAGAGATATTTTAAATCAATTAAACATGATTGTCTTTACTTACAAATGTCATCAACTGTGACAGGGAATCAATGTTTCAAGCTCTTGAACAGGTCATCATCCCTGTCCTGTTGGATGACACCTATAAATAAAATAAATCTATTTTTGAGTGAGTAGATTTTAAGCCAACTAGATTTAAGATGCATGCAGTTTAAAGCAAAGAGAAAAATTTTTTTAAATGATCCTTAACTATGTACCGCTGGAGGGCAATACTTTCCGGTGCCAGCCACCTCACTCCACGTGGCCAACGCTGGCCGCCAGCGGCAGACAACCCAGGCAATGTAACAGGTACTGCTGCCAGTATACATGGGGAATCACGGATCCCAGAGCTACAAGGGTCCCCTACACATCATCTACCTCAGGCTCTTTCTTCTGTGAATACTACTTTCACTTTGTAGGAGGAACAGCCAAGACCCTATGAGGTTAAATGACTAGCCCAGTGGGAAATAGCTAAATGTCTTTAGCTCAAGTCTCTTGATTTTGAAAAGTAAATCCAGAACACATTAGCAAAGGTTATCATTAGGCCAATCAACCCTAAAAAATTCACGTGGACACATTTTAAACACAGTCAGAAATGTTGACTTAGAATATTCTATCACATCTGCATAAAATGTATTTTCAGTATTAGAGATATGTAAATACAAGCATGACTGAAAAATAGCATGAATAGAAAATAACCAAAAGTGAGAAAATGGGAATTAGAGAATGAAAAGACCAATATTAAATACAGCAAGCAATTAGGATTCTAAATTCTTGTTACTTCCAAAAAAGATTAGGGTTCCTAACAAACATGAATATATGAAAAAACCTTTTTCTACAAATTCTTGACAGTCTGGAATTTAAAATGTTGGTTTCTCTGTAGCTGCAAAATGCTACTTTGAGTTAGATTTGCCAGAAACTAAAATTTAGGCTAGACAATGAACATTTTAAATTTCCATTCTGTGCCTAAATACTTCAAGATAACTGCAAGTATTTTAGGATACTGCCTTGAGGTAACATGGCTGTTACAGTAACGTTGCCACCACACTCATGGGTGCTTACCATGTGCCAACCACTGTTGGGATTATTTTGTGCATACTATCTCCTTCTATCAACCCTCACAACAACTTGATTATAACTTTACAAATGAGAACATCAAAGCACAGACAAATTCAGTGACATGAAGTAAGCTCACACAACTGATAAAATGGTAGAAATTGCCCACAGATCTATTTGGTGACACAATCCAAGCTCAAATCACTATATAATACTGCCATTTCTTTAATATGGCAGCTGGAGAGTCTCAAAAATATAAAGTGAATAACACAATTCCAATTTGAATACATAAAATTCTCCCAGCTAAATCCCACACAATATAACACATCAGGAAATTCTCTCACTCTCTTTCTTTGGGATAAAGAGGCAGCCAGGGATCATCTTCCAGAGTAAATAGTAATGCCAAGGAATTGAAACTTCTGATGTTAACTTTAAACATATTACAACTAAAATATGACAAATGGAAAACTTAAATTGTCTTCTGTAATTAAAATAAATCTTTCTGATTCAATTAGTTCTTAAGAGTCCCAAAGGAGATAAACATTCCTGTTACTCAAGACTGACTGATTCCCAAAACAGTAAAAGATACTGACAGACTGAATTTAATCCTACGTACTTTCAAGTATGGCTATATATCATTCTGCTAAAGAACAGAACTATTTATAAAGGGAATAAAAAGATAGTTTTGATAGATTGTGCAACCCCCTCCATTTCTCATGTGATACAGCTATCTTTCCTTGACCACAGTCATGCTTCTGACCCAAAGTCCTGAGCTTTTTGTTATTAGGGGACATTTTTTTCAACATAGTTTTAAAACCATGAAACTGATAAAATAGGAAATAATATGGAGCACAAATATATACCTGACATAACTGAACAAGAATTAGATATATGCAGAGTTCGGCACCACAGAAACCAGACATTAGGGAAAACGCACATCTTTTTCAAAGCTCTGTGGAGAAGTCAGTCTCTTCTGGCAATAATGGCTTTTGTTTTTACATGGACCCCAAACAGAAGAAGAGAAAGTGTGGTTTCATGGTAGCTTACCCTTTTCTCTGACACCCCATCCTGGCCTGTAGAATCTCTCTCATCATGTGTCTCTTTCAGGACTGGCATATGTTTTTGGTATGCTGGCTCTCTGTTTAAGGTTGTGTATCCTATGTGCTCATAAATTGGGTTTATCGTCATCTTGGCAATGTATTCTGCTGCCTTGGTTTCAATATAGAGAGTAATCAATCCATCAGTCACCAGATCGTGGATGGACTCAAAGCGCTTCTCCCCAACGAAGTGCTTTCCATCGTAGTAGAGCCTGAAGTTTCTGGTTTGACTTCCAAATCTGCCTCAATGAAATGGGAAAGATGTTTTTAAGAAAAGTAAGCAAGTGAATTCTTTCTGGAAAAAAAAAAGCAAAAACACTATTGCTTTGGGTGTGTCTCCTTTGTTAAATAAACTGTGGCTAATCTCTATGAATCGTCTGGAATATAGAAAATAAAACTTGTGAACACAAAGAATAAACTTGCAACAGTTAGGGATAACTAGCTAAAAGCATGCCTGCTCTAGAAGGGGGGAAAATATTGTTTATCTTTTTAAAACACTTCATTATCCTGTAGGAAAAGTGAAGGAAAATAAAGCTCATATCCTGTTAGAGCACATTCTATATTCAATTAGTCAACTCCATGATAGATGAAATTCCTACATTAACATATTCTCTTCAAGTTGATCAATACAAATATTCAACATACTTTAGACCCCAGCATTCATGTCTGTTAATGAGAAAGCTCCATTTAGTGGGCTCACCTACGTATAATGCCAGCAATCACTGAAAGCACAGCTGATTCCAGAACCTGAGCCATATAGTAGGCCAGGATGGCAACAGAAACATACTTCTGCGATTTCTAGCCATGGGTCAATGACGTGCTCTTTCCTATGATACAGTCATTTTTCTGTGTCTGCATGTGAAGTCTAGGCAAGAAACGTCGATAATATCTACAGGACACAGGAGTCATAAACTAATGGACTCCAGAAATTGTTCTTGCTTTTGGGTCATGTTTTGGTGACAGACTTTAAAAACCGGAGAATAATGGTTTACTTTTCTGATAATTTCAGTATTTTGCCTCCTGATTTTATGAAAGGGGATGCCAAAAGGCATCAAGAGCCAGCCAGTATCATGGTCTCTCAAAGGCAATCCCAAGTGAGCCTGATTAAAAACAAAACAAATCAGAAAGAATGTATGTAATTTCGCTGTTAAAAAAATACAGAACAACAAAAAGACCTCCAAAATACACAGAACAGATATTAAAATAATACCGTTTAATACTAAAGTAAAATGTTTAATTAGAACTGCAAACTTATCCAACAGTATTATTCCAGTATTGGTTATATTCCAGAAAGACAGGACTTAGCAAGTTAAGAGTCTACTTTTAATGTATCCTTAAAAAAGGAAACACTTTTTTTTAATGTCCTGAGATATCTCTGATTCTGTAGTTCAAATTAAACTTTAATAATTTTTTAATCTAGAGCCCGACATTCTATCCATTATGGTCCTTCTACTATAATAAAATGTATCCACCTTTTGGTTCTTTAAAAGCAATTATATTTTGATTTATACTCAAGTGAATGATCCATATAATTCCAACTTCCCATTTTCCTATGTTATAGACACATTTCTCCTAAGTAAATTTTCATTATAATGTAAGTCTAAAAAAGTAGAAGGTAAAATTTCTACACCAAAGTTAAATATAAAACGTTTTTTTCCATCTGATACACTGCTTTTATTATTTCCTTTTTGTTAATATATATTATCTGTTTTTGAGTAATAAACATGGAAAGCCACTTTAGAATTTTTATAAGAGTCTCACAACAACAATAAGCACTCAACACTGTTTATTTAACATTAAGTCCTTTTATAGCTCAGCTGTATTCAGAGACATTTCAGTGAGGGATTAGACCATCTTACTCCTTCAGGAGTTTATGATTTTACAGTGCATGTGGCACTTAAACTAAAGACAATCCAAGCAATGGTGGCAGGCATTTTTCACTTGAATTTCTTCTAAAGTCTGAACAGTATGGGAGTGTAGGGCAGAAGAGAAGATGGCGTTCTTGGCCTACTTGGAGGATTATGGGGAGACTGAAAGAGCTGGTCCAGCGCACTTCACAACGGGACTATTGCTTATCCAGCTAAGAAGAGTATTTCCTGGCTACCTCTAGGTATTGGGCAAAAAAGACTAAGTAAGTTTGTGCTTTTCTCTTTATCACAGCAACCTGAAGAGACCCAACATACAACTCCCAGTTCTACCTCAACCTGCACGTCAGCTCTGGATTTCACTTCCAGTCCAGTCAAACTTCCAATCATAAGGAATGGGATCCAATAACTAAAGTCACTCATAATATGGGTTGATTAAAATGTAGCCTCAGAGGACAAGAAAATGAATTTCCGTTTTGGAATCATGATGGACTTTTGAAGAAAGCTGCATTATTTTTACTACAGGAACTGTACCCTCTCATTGCCTACCCTGTACTGCCCTCTCTTTCACTTTGGAAGTTACATAAAGAATAGCACCGCAGTTTAGATCAACAGAGCCTCCCTCCCATCTCTAATTTGAAAGGCATGATAGAAAATCTTTGAGCAGGGTAGGGAATGGATGGGTCTATTCTACAAAAAAGAGCCAGAAAAGCAGAGATGCTAAATCTAAAGGCAAAGAAAGAATCCTTTCTCGTAAAAGTTTACCAGTTAGAAACTGTCATTCAACAACACACCCAGGAATTCTGTTAAATATTAGGTGGTTCATAATAAAGTTCCTGTTCCCCTGATTACCTCAATAGGAAATAGGCAAACATAAAAACAAGTCAACACGAAGACAAGATGAAATGATGGATTATAAATATATACCAAGATCAAGAGTTGCATGCTCTACCAAGCGCCTTGGAATTTAAAGAATTCATCTTTATTTATTTAGAAAAAAAATTTAGCATTTATTTATTTTTGAGAGAGAGACAGTAAGAGCTAGGGAGGGGCAGAGAGAAAAAAGGTAGACACAGAATGTGAAACAGGCTCCAGGCTCTGAGCTGTCAGCAAACAGCCAAATGCTGGGCTTGAACTCATGAACCGTGAGATCATGACCTGAGCTGAAGTCAGACGCTTAACCGACTGAGCCACTCAGGCACCCCTAAAGAATTCATCTTTAGTTTGGTTTCTTTTTAAAGTCTTTTTTGTTTTTTAAGGTTTTTTTTTTTTTTTAAAGCTTATCTATTTTGGGAGAGAATCCACACACGCACAGGCACACGCAAGTGGGGGAGGGGGGGTGCAGAGAGGGAGAGAAAGGGAGACTCCACGGAGTCTCCACACCAGCAGTGTGGAGCCAGACGTGAGGCTCAAACTCATAAACTGTGAGATCATGACCTGAACAGAAACCAAGAGTCAGATTCTCAACAGACTGTACCACCCAGGAACCCCTAGTTTGATTTCTAAAACATCATTATAAAAATGTGCATAACCTTCTTCTTATATAGAAACGTTACATTTCTGTGCAGTGATTCCTGAAACCAAGCGATTCCAACATCTCCCCTCACACTATGAAAACCAAGGAATTCCCTGCTTACTAAGGTCTCAGAGCTACTGCTTATGTCCAGTGCAAAAATACCTTTGCAGTCCTGAAATAAGGTTTGACCAAGAAAGGCAAGTGTGGGTCCTGTGCATTTAACAGAAAACCTTAGGCTGTGGTATCCGAATAGGTTTAAACCCTGGATCTGCCACTCCTTAGCTGGGTGATTTGAGAAAATCACTCTTCAGATTCTGCATCTAGAGAACAGGAATAACATTATCTTTCTCCATATGGCCGGGAGGATTATGTAAGCATATTTAAGTCAAAGCTAAGTACATACTAGGTTCAATGAATGGTAGTTCTCTTTCTCCTTCTCTGTTAGTTAGGCCTCTGCAGAGAATGACAGAACATGTCATGAAACAATAAAGTAAAACCGAAAAGAGAATCAATAAATATGCACTGAAGGGGGCTGAACAAACAACTGGTAACACAAATAACTTGCATAGGAACATCTCTACCCTGGCTGATTTCACCCTTGACACAAGGCAAGGAGGAAGGAGCCCTTTGTGAATTTTCTTCAGATGTCCCTGAAAGTTTATACTGCCCGGGTGGACAGAGGGGAACTGCAGCCGAATGCAAAGTGGGAGGAAGGGGAAAATCATGCATCTTCCCACCGTGGCTTGGGAGTCAGGCCCCTGAATTCAAAGGCAAAAGGTCAGTCAACGCAGTCATACTGACGGCAGGACAAGTCCGCTGGATCTGGGGACAACTGCTGAACTCCACACTATATAGAGCACTGATTTGTAAAAACTGCTGAAGCTAAACCGTTTTTGTCCATTTTTATGGGAAAATCTTCTTTTCATCTTTTCTTATATTTCTTACCAGCATCTGCCCTTGCTTTTTAATAGCTATTCGTTCTTTGGTGAACATGTTTGAAGCTGTATAGGACCAACTCTCCCCTAGTTAGAGTTCAACAAAATTCATTTTCTCCAAAGTGGTACTGTAGTTAACAAACAGAAAAGAGAGACTGGGATAATCTGCTTTGAACTGCTACTGTTGTACATAATTACCACTTTCGAGAAATGTCTTTTTCTTCAGTGATTTCAGGTTTTGGTTTTCATGTTTAAAAAAGCTGTTTAATGCCGTGCCCAGTTGCATTCAGATGAATTTCAAAATATATAATTCTAACATCTAGCTTTCAAAAGTGAACAAAACCTTTAATACCATCCTTTCTATTTTTTAGAAGTAAATCGTACTCAAAAAATTCAGCCTAGAGGTACAAAGTGATGAAAATATGTATAAAGAATAGCCTTTGGGATTTTACTTTACTTTTTCTAAAAACCAAGATTAGTTCTGATTTGAGGTCAAAGTATTTGAAAATATCTCTTCAAAGAAAAGCTCCAAGTTAACAGATGTTTTCTGTTAAACAAACAAAGAAACATATACAACACACTCGTCTAAGTTAACAATAAAATGTTAGAACTATTTCCAGAAACCAACATACAAGAACAATTTTATTTGTCATAAATATATTTTTGTGTAGTTTACCCAAGTCAAAGATACTAAACTAATGATGAAATACAAGCATCTCATAAATTTATCTAATCATAAACACACCCGTGAAAAGTTAAAACAGAAACAAGACTATGACGAGGCATTCAGTTAAACTGAAAAAGGAAAGGCTAAGGAAGAGAGAACATAGCTATATACAGTTTAAAAATATTTTTTCCATCTGAAACCTTTGTTAGGATACTACTTTTGTCTATCTGGCCACAAAATTCTGGATGGCGAAATGGGGTAAAAGTATTAAAATATACAAACTCATGATGATATTCCCTTGGCACGGTAAATTGTCTTCAGTGAAAGAAGCAAGCCAATGTGCCTAACTAAAGTTGGCACGCCCTGGAAGGTGGGACGAATATAGATGTAGTAGTTGAAAGTCTCTTTAAGAAGCGGTAAGGCACTCTCCCCCCCGCCCCCGACCCCCCAGCCTCCCTAATCCCGTCTCCAGTGCCACCCTTCCCTGCTCTGGTGGAAGACTTCAGTCTTATTTTCTGGATGGGGTAAAACAAGGAGATAGTGAATGGAGGGACACCAGACAGAGCTGAAGGCAGAGGTGCTATGCTGAAAATTAAGTGAAAGCTTTTGATATTGAAGACTGAAACCTCCATCTTTCTTTGTCACCAGATTCTCAACAGGCTTATACTTTTTCACGGTAGGGCGACTGGAGGATTCCGCTCTTAGAAATCTGATCTACCCAAGTGAAAAGACTTAAGAATAGAAACATCACCTTCTACTTGGCTGGCTTTGTTCAAGGTTTCAGAACTACCAGTCAGCTTTTTAGTGCCAAATAAACTTAGATATGAACAGTGAGCCAAACCACTTGACATCTGAGGAAAGACTCTCACAAAGGACAAAGATGAATAAACAGAATTAAAGGGAGCTGGAGATAAACACTAGGATGCTGTACAAAAGGAATAAATATAGAATACATAGAAAAAAGATAGCACATTTAAAGGAAGAAATGGAAGATAAAGTTGAGAACATTTTCAAGAAGAGCAGTAAGATAGAAAATAGGAGAGAAAAAGTAAGGTAGAGAATTCAGGAAGTCTAACATCTAAAAGAGTTCTAAAAACAGAGAACAGAGAAAATAGGAGGGGAAGAAATAAAAAAAGACAATTCAAGAAAATTCACAAAGTTGAAGGACAAGTTTATACCATGGACAAAAACAGGCCCACATCAAGTAGGTAAACATGATGAGGTGTTCACTGAGCAGTCCAATAAATGCAAATTAAATCTTCAGATTGGTAAAATCTAACAAGTCTGACAATACCAAGCACCAGCAAGGATACAGAGCACCTAACATAACCAGCACCTGGCATACTGTTTAACAAAAGGGTTTTATATTTTCTAGTAAAGTTGGATATATGCATTCCCTATGACATAGCAATCCTATTCCTAGGTAATATTCTAGACAATATGACCGATTCCATGCATTAGGAGATACACACACGTACACACACACACTCTAATACTAATGTTCATAAATGCCTAAACCTAAAAACCACACATTCCCAGTAAAATAGAAAAACTGTAGTACACATACTATGATGGCTAATTTTATATCACCTTGGAGGATGTATTCAGATGAGATTAGCATTTACGTCAGTGCACTTCAGGTGAAGGAGATTGCTCTCCATAATTGGGTGGGAACTCATCCAATCAGTTCAAGGCCCCAACAGAACAAAAAGACTGGCCTCACTGACCAAGAGGGGATTTTCCAGCAGACTGCGTTTGGATGTATCTGCAACACAGACCCTCCTAAGTCTCAAGTCTACCGGCCCACACTGCAGATTTAGCCTTACCAGCTCCTACAATCACGTAAGCCAATTGCTTATAATAAATCCCTCCATTTATTACATGTGTGTATGTGTGTGTGTATATGTATATACACGTACATATATATGTGTATATATGTACATATATATGATATACATATATACACATATATACATATATATACACATATATATGTATATATGTATATATACACACACACACACACACACATCCTATTCGTTTTCTCTGGAGAACCTTAATATAATGAAATAGCATACAGCAAGGAAAACAAAACAAACATATACATGCAAAAACATGGATGGATTTTTACAAATGTAATGTGGAGAAAAAAGAATAAGTCACAGAAGAATACGAACAATGTGGTCTGATTATATAAAGTCCACAGGCAGGCAAAATCCAAATGCACTATACAGGAATATATATACTGGTGGTAAAACTATAAAGAAAAGCATGAAATAAATAACTATAAGTGAACACAGTGATTAACTATTGTGTAGATGTGGGGGATAGTGACATGCAAGGGAAATATGGGGAATTTCTGAACTACCATTAACATATCTTGATGTGGTAGGGATTACACAGATCTACATATATTTACTTGTAAGCAATTTTTAAATTGGGTATATAGGAGTTTTTCATACTTTCCTGTATGTTTTATGATTTTTTTAATTATAGCATTCAAATGACAGTCAAAGACCTAAATCTGGAAGAAAAAGCAATCTGAAACAGATTCCCTCTAAGTGGTTTACACTACAGAACTAAAGGATACAAAATTGTATAAGAGAATTTAATGAGGTTTTAAAGAGAATGAAGTGAGAGAGCTAAGAAAAACTGAGTACCAATACAATTACTACAAATCGAATAAATAACTAGAAATGACTGGAAAGAGATCAATAGGACTGCAAAGCAAATCAGTGGCACAGAGATAAGGCTTAAATGGTCAACTGGATGGCTAAGGAAAAACACAAGACTAAATCAACTAGGGCGTATAGGATAAAAACTGAAGACTAAGACAGTCCACCATAAAAACTGTGCCTCAAGTTCAGATGCCAACAAATGGAACAGAAAACTTATTGAGAAATAGAATTTGGGAAATATTCCAGACAAGGAAGAAGGAACTGAATCTCAAGACAAAGCACATACTGTTTCATGGATGAGCTTATAAAAAAATTATCAACATTAAAACAAATCCTGGTTGGGGCGCCTGGGTGGCTCAGTCAGTTGAGCATCCAACTTCAGCTCAGGCCATGATCTCACAGTTCATGAGTTCGAGCCCACACTGAGCTCTCTGCTGTCAGCGTGGAGCCTGCTTTGGATCCTCTGTCCCTCTCTCTCTGCCCCTCCTCTCTCTCTCTCTCTGTCTCTGTCTCTCTCTCTCTCTCTCTCTCACACACACACACACACACACACACACTTAAAAATAAACATTTAAAAAAGAAAACAAATCCTGGCTTAAATTACTAAATTTGAAGAAAAACAGGGGCGCCTAGGTGGCTCAGTCGGTTAAGTGTCCAACTTCGGCTCAGGTCATGATCTCACGGTTCGTGGGTTCGAGCCCCGCGTTGGGCTCTATGCTGACAGCTAGCTCAGAGCCTGGAGCCTG
>NW_027551572.1:8587226-8680396 GCF_008692635.1 Crocuta crocuta
AAAAAAAAAAAAAAAAGAAAAACAAAGAATTTTTCAGATAACCAGGCAGGAAACAGTGTGATTTTCATATTAGGGGTTGAAAGCAAGATTGTTCTCAGACTTCTTTACATTAACAATAAATGTCAAAAAACAATGGATTACCATTAAGTACCAAGGGTAGGAAAAAATACACTGCGGATATTCTATCCAAACGAATTGTTTTTTAAATTACAGACAACTGGAGCGCCTGGGTGGCTCAGTCAGTTAAGCATCTCACTCTTGATTTTGGCTCAGGTCATGATCTCACAGTTCCTGAGTTCAGAACCCTCTGTCGGGCTCTACACTGACAGCGTGGAGCCTGCTTCGGATTGTCTCTCTCCTCTCTCTGCTTCTTCCTTGCTCATGTGCTCTCTCTCTCTCAAAATAAATAAGTAAATAAAATTTAAAAAACAAAAGTAACAAAGAGACATTCTTATTATAAAGTTATAGCTTCTCTAAGTCTTTAGAAGCCATTGAAGATAAGGTTAGTTTTTTGATTTTTTTTTCCTTTATAGTACTGCCCTTAGCAGCAGCAATTTAACATTTTAGAATACTGATGGCTTTAAGAATGCCTAGAATTTTACTTAAGTTAATAAATGACCATTCTTTACAATAAAACTATACTTACTAGAATTTCACTTCCATGAAGTACAGTGACTTTCTTGATCGTGCACTGGTGAATGGGCTCTCTACGTCTTTAGGAAACAATGAACAGAACTGTTGTAATGGAACCCAATTCAAGTGAAAGCCTTGTGAATGGAATCAGTCTGGATGACCCATTCCATGACACTACACGGTGTTCACAGGGATCCAAAAGACCAAGCCTTAAAAGTGCCTTAAATTTGGGGAGAAGCTTAATCACTGCTAACATCTCTGTTGAGCAATTTTGGAGAGAATACCTTGCATCTTTAAATTTATAAAATCTGCCTCCTCCTCATGTCTTCTTCCCACACTTACTCATTCTTGCCAACCCCCAACTTGCAGCCAGCCTTCTTCATTGCTATCGTAATCTCTTAAACAACAATTGCTACACAGAATGTCAAGGATAAGTTAATGGATGTCACAGTCAAAAACATGAACAAATAAAAACTCACTGCTAGACTGTACCTGTAACACAGTCACTGAGACTGTTTTGTCTGATTAGTGTTTCAGCAGGGTTAGGAAGGATCATTTGTTGGACCAAGTGTATGTCAATGTCATTCCAAAGGAGAGGTTTTGTGCCATCTCAAAAACACACCTCCTATTTCGGTGTACTATTCAATTTGACAGCTAACTAAATTATAATAAAAGATTTTAAAAATGAGAACATATAAGGATAATAAAATGCATATGGCCCAATCAAACATGTGTGGAAGAAGAGAGGATGACTCAATTTTCTGGAACCACAATCCCTGGCAAAGCTATGAATTCTGTGCTTTGTTAGACTTTACCTGTAGGTGCTGGCTTATCTACCAATCATGAAATAAAACTGCATGTTGAATGAGTAAAGTATAAGGATTCTATCGTCTTATTTTACAAAAACCTTCTGTCTGCAAGGGGAGACTCAGAAGACAAAAGAGATCTTTGTGATTGTCTCATTCTTTGTTGGAAATCCAGGCCCGTAGGCTCTACCTCCAGACCATCAGATTGAGAATCTGCATTGTTAACAAGATCCTGAGGTAATTCTCACACGGTTCAAAGCCTGGGAAACACTCCTCTAATCCAACCCCCTCACATGATCAATGTAGCAAAGAAGATGTTCAAGTTCCTCCACAAGGAAGCAGTGAGGCTAATAAAAACCCCAAAGCTCTCCAAAAAGCAAAATGATAATTAAAAAATCCAACCCACTGTTTAAAGTCCAATGATTCTTTTTCTGCATTAGTACTGGCTGCTTGAGAGCCTTTTTCTGGAAAGCCTACTGGTTCAACACGAGTCCACAGGTACTGTGCTCCCCAGTATAGCTCAGCACTGCCAGATCAAAAGGTCCTCAACCAAACTAATTCATCCCCGCATCTCTTCTACCTTCAGAAAACTATTTCTTCTCCAACACGCCTTAATGAAACCATCACCCACACAGTCAACTCCTGCCTACACTTTTATAATTATCTGAGATTCTTCAATCTCCCTCCCCATTTACACTTTTACTGACTGATCTTTCTGAGTCCACACAAACTCCGCCCATTCTGCCGATAGCCAGGAGAGTTTGTTCTGAGAGAGATCCTATCTTACTATTTTCCCTTTTGGACCTTTTGAAAATTGTTAATGGTTCATTACTGCTGATAAAAGTCCAAACAGCTGTAGCAAGTCCTGAACCCTTGAGTATCAGTTATTAGTTTTACTTTGAAGGTACTAGAGACTGACATAGTGCTTTGCACACATCAGACCCCAACTAAATGCCTGCTGAATTACTAGAATAGAATTAGTAAAGGCTTCATTAATGCTTTCATACTATCCCCTAAGTTGGCCAACTGAATGTAACAATAAAAAGGATTCTAAAAAAATACATGTGAGTAAACACAGAATTGCCGAATTATAAGAAGATTACTAATTTTGTTGGGCATAACTAAAAAAGATGTGTGTTTGTCACTTATAGAACTGTAATGCTTTCCATATTGAAAACTGGGAGCAAATAAATGAAAAACAACTTTTCTAATACAGCGAACCAATTAAAACAATTTCTACTACATTATTTTCATTTTACCATCGAATCAAAGAAACAATATTAAGTATTATATCCAGTTAATAAGTAAATGCATGTGTGCTTACAAAAAGTATTACAGACACATTTTAATCTTTTTAAAACAGGCTAGGTCCAGAAATGATGAGTGTATTCATATAATTAACAACAGATTTGGCTTATTCGAGAGCTGGTAATCAGTGCCACTAAAAGTTTATTAAAATCTTGTTTACCCCGAGTCTACTACTTCAGTATTAAAAAAAAAAAATCACACTACAAAAGAAGTTTATAAGATTGTATGGAGTTATATATGTGAGTTTTTGTAAAATTCTATACATATACATAAGTGTGTGTGTGTTTATACACACTCATATGTGTTTTTCAGATTCTTACTACTTAATCTTCTTAAACAAGAAAATGTTTTCTTTAATCATTTTTGTATAAAATACACAATTCTATATAACATATGGATTATATTTAATATTTTTCTGAATATTTATTTTTGAGAGAGAGTACACACATGTGCACAAGTGGGGGAGGGGCAGAGGATTTAAAGTGGGTCCTGTGCTGACGGCAGTGAGCCCAATGTAGGGCTCAAACTCATGAACCACAAGATCACGACCTGAGCCGAAGTGAAATATTCAATTAACTGAGCCACCCACGCTCCCCTAATATTTTTTTAAGTTTATTTATTTATTTTGAGAGAGAGAGAGAAAGAGAGCGAGCGAGTGAGCATGAGAGGAAAGAGGTAGAAAGAAAGGGAGAAAGAGAATCCCAAGCAGGTTCCATGCTGTCAGTGCAGAGCCCAACACTGGGCTCAGTCTCACAAACCGTGATATCATGATCTGAGCTGAAATCAAGAGTCTGATGCTTAACCAACTGACCCACCCACGCACCCCTATAATTAATATTTTAAATATTAGAGCTAATAATTAATGTCATTTAATATTTTCTTAAATATTAAGGTTCATTATCATGAATATATGACTACAATTTTAGTGTCTGAATATAGAACTATCCCATGGGCTATTGTAGTATATTGAGTTAACCTTTCTCTCAATCTACACTGCCCCCAATTATTATCTAAGAAAAATTTTTTTAATGTTTACTTATTTTTGAGAGAAGACCGAGTACAACAAGCAGCGGAGGGACAGAGAGAGAGGGAGGCACAGAATCTGAAACAGGCTCCAGGCTCTGAGCTGTCAGCACAGGGCCTGATGCAGGACTCAAATCCATGAACAGTGAGATCCTGACCTGAGCCAAAGTCAGACACCTCACTAACTGGGCCACCCAGGCACCCCTACATTGCCCCCAGTTATTAAACTTTTAGTTCTTGAATTTAGTTTTATGTGTATTTTAAAAATTACTTTATTCATTTATTTTTATTTTGAGAGAGAGAGAGCACCAGTGTGAGTTGGGAAGAGGGCAGAGGGAGAGAGAGAGAATCTGAAACAGGCTCTAAGCTCAGTGAGGGGCCAATGTGGGGCTTGATCCCATGACCCTGGGATCATGACCTGAGCCGAAATCAAGAGTCAGATGCTCAACCAACTGAGCCACCCAGGTGCCCCTAGTTTTATATTTTTAAATTGTCTTTGCATATTATCATATGTGTTCACCTTTTAATTTGCTACTTTTTATCCGCTGTAAGCTTGGAAAAACAAGAAGAGATTTTACTAATAGTTGATATAAAGCTCTGCTAAGTAGACTCTAATGGAGATTACTGACCATTCCTTTGCCATTAGCACATGGGCTCTGTAGCAGCTATTTAGCCACTCAAAGGTATTTCTCCTCAGTTCCAGCCTCCTGGCTGTATTCTAAAGACCTGAGGTTGCCAACAATCTGATTTCCAGACAGGTAGGATGTTGTTGCAGATGAGCAGAAATAGGCCTAAATTTGATTAAATATATACCTTTAAGTTTATCACCTAGTGGTCATTAACAATCAGCAAATTACTACATAAAATGTATCATAAAAATGCCTCGCTTAAAAAATCAGTTTCTTAATATATAATTTATACACAACAAACTATCTCCATTTGAAGTGCACAATTCAATGAGTTTTGACAGATACTATCACAGTCGATTCTGAGCATTTCCAACATCTCCAAAGTATCTTCATGTCCTCTAGTAGCCTACTTCTTTGTCCCTTATTCTATTCAACCATGTATCTGCTTTCTGTCACTGTAATTTTCTGTTTCATGTAAATGAAATTATACAGCATATATTCTTTTGTGTTTGGATGTCTCAGTTTTTATAAACCATCACTTTTATTCATATTTTTAATGTTTATTATTTTTGAGAGAGAGACTGCGCATGAGAGCGCACACAAGCAGAGAAGGAGCAAAGAGGGAGGGAGACACAGAATCCGAAGCAGGCTCCAAACTCTGAGCTGTCAGCACAGAGCCCTACGTGGGACTCGATCTCACAGACCATGAGATCATAACCTGAGTTGAAGTCAGCCGCTTAACCAACTGAACCACCCAGGTGCCTGTAGGCCATCATTTTTAAACTGATCAATACTGCTGTCAGACTTTGAATGCAACTAGACTAGGATTTCAGGCTGTGGAAAAGCAATAAATGAAATTTGTAGTTGCTTTTTTGTTTCTGGGGTTCTTAAAAAGCCTCTTATAGGTCTAATTAAGATTTAAACATCAGACATAATCAACCAGTAAGCTGGAAACAAAGAATTATGAACATAGCCTTGGTTGCCACTCACTGACTTTTAATGGCTAAAAAGCAAAAGGTTTAAGATGTAATACACAATGTATCTCTATGTGTTCATTTTTATAATACTATTTACTATTTTTGAGTGTTCTGAGCTAGGAACTATGCATGCCATATTCCAAATAATCCTTTAAATAGTATGAGGTATTATTATTACATTCTCATTTTATTGATAAGGAAACGTCTGTTTTAAGCAATTTGCCCAAACCTATGCAGAAAATACTGGAACCAGAGATGAATCTAGAACTGTCTGACTGCAAAGCCACATTCTGAACCACTGACCGTATCTACTGATTTAAAACCACAGAGCCAGGGCACCTGGGTTGCTCAGTTGGTTGAGTGTCCAACTCTTGATTTTTGGCTGAGGTCATGATCACAGGGCTTTGGATCAAGCCCCATGTTGGGTTCTGCACTAAGCATGGAGCCTGCTTAAGATTCTCTCTCTGTTGGGGTGCCTGGGTGGTTCAGTTGGTTAAGCATCCAACTCTTAATTTCAGCTCAGGTCATGATCTTACAGTTCATGGGTTTGAGACCCACACTGGGCTCTGCACTAACAGTGCACAGCGTGCTTGGGATTCTCTCTGCCCCTCTCCCATTTGCGTGTGCTCTCTCAAACTTAAAAATTTTTTTTTCTCTCTCTTTCCTTCTGTCCTTCTCCCCCACTTGTGATGAGTGCTTGCTCTCTCTCTCTCAAAATAAAAAAAATAAATAAATAAAACATAAAATGAAACCACAGGGCCAGAAATAAAGCCCAGTGATTGGGTTACGTATCTTTTAAAGCAACATAGCCAAAGAAACATGAATCTCTCCACTTAAGACATCCTTAGATAAGAGCAATAAATAGAATGAAAAGTATCCTTCTTTAGTTCCTACTCATATAAGGAAGTGTAGCACAGGGAGGCATTCTAGGTCTGACAAGTCTCCAATGCAATTTTATTAAAGAAGCCCAGTATGCGCCAAGCAGTGCATGAGGTCCAAGGAAACCAAACAGATAAGACTGAGTTCCTGCCCTGAAGGAATTTACAATTCATTTGTAAAGACAGACGTGCAAATAGATTATTACTGTAGGCGGTAACTTGTTCTTAGGTATACTCTGGGAACGTGTGAGGATCTTTTCCAAAAATAAATTAATAACCATGTGATCAACAGTTCCAGGCATAAATGTATTCAGTAGAGACTCAGATATAATCTTGAACGTTAGGTACCATCCCTAAAAATTAAAAAACACCTGAGTCATGAAGAGATTTCTAAGTGAGCCTAAAAGTCTGACAGCAAACATCAATGGAACCCTTAAGAAAAATTTTGAAAGACTTAGCAGGATGAGCCAATTCGCAGCTTGGAGGATGACCACAAGTGAGAACAGAAGCAGGGCCACAAGCGAACACAATTGTCTGAAATGAGCAGATGAGGAACACAGGGGAGAAACATTCACTCAGAATAATGAGAAGAGCTGTAGGGCAGCTATTTTAGCCTAAGGACATCATAAGATATTCAAAGGAGATCTGTTCTACTAGACTCCGGGAAGACAGGACAATTCAAGGGGGTAGGAGTGGAAGACAAACCAAAAGAAACATGTAGTATACTTGGTAAGAGAAGGATAATGTATATAAAAGATATGAGGGGCACAATGGACGAACAGGAAGTCCCAGACCGCACTCCTCCACAGAACCACTAATTAAGAACATACGGACTAAAATTGTTTTAGAAAAACTCCAGAACGCATTTAAGAAACTGCAGTACTCCAGGGACGCATGGGTGGCTCGGTTGGTTGAGCATCCGACTTTGGTTTAGGTCATGATCTCACGGCTCATGGGTTCAAGCCCCAGGTCGGGCTCTGTGCTGACAGCTTGGAGCCTGAAGCCTGCTTTGGATTCTGTCTCCCTCTCTCTCTCTGCCCCTCTCCCACTCACTATGTCTCTCTCTCAAAAATAAATTAAAAACATTTTAAAAATTAAAAAAAAAGAAAGAAACTGCAGTCCCCCAGGCAAGTGCAAAACCCTGAAAAGCCTCACTGAAACAGGTAAGAAGGGCTACTTCACTTTATCGATGACTGCCCCTTCCCCAGCACAGCACAGTTCAGCCTGGATTGTGGCTTTTCCCCTAAGGGTAGGTGTGGAGGAAAAAGAGTGGAACGTGTTTCCAATACCCTGGCTTTCGGAGGGCTGCCTGAGGGACAGGTTACTATCTCGCCTGATTCAGAGCTAAGACAACTGGCACAGGTCAGATGCCGGTGCAAGGCAGGGAGGTTCTGCAAGCAAGGGAAAATGTGTCCAACTTGTTACTTCTCCCTCAGCGGAGAGGGAGGACAGTGGGACATGTACCCAGTGTTCTGGCTTTTCTGCCAGGTGCCCAAGGGAATGGTATCTGTCATGCCTGATCTGGGAGACTCCCCGGGGGGCTGGTACACCTTAGATGCCTGGAGGCTAGTGACAACAAGGAGAGCCAAGTGGCTCGCTCCTAGAGCACCCAGGAACCTGCAGCATCACAGATACCACATGGTACAGAAGACTACAAGGTCCTGAAAAAGAAACTGGCAAGCCTCTTAAATTGGGAAATCATGCACATAGCCCTGAGAAGTGACACCCCCGCCCAAAAGTGTCAGAGGCTCCTCAAATCTCTACCTGGGCTGATTGGCGAAGGTCTTCCTCTGTATGAGGCCAGTCTGCAGAGACTGGAAGAAGTGGTTACATTTACAAATGCTCATAAAATTCAGAAAAACAAACAAACACAAACCACATAAAGAACGAGGGGAACATGTACCAATCACTAGAATGAGACAAATTCCCAGAAAGCAACCCCAAGGAAACAGAGGGTTATTAAGTACATGACAAAGAATGAAGAGTAATTTTCTTAAAGAAGCTCAATGATCTAAAAGAGAGCTTGACAGAAAACTAGATGAAAGAAAATCAAGAAAATGATGAGGGAAAAAAATGAGAATATCAACAGACAGGTAGAAACCCTTACAAAGAACCAAACAGAAGTTTTAGAGCTAAAGAATAATTAGAAAAGTTTGGTCAAAAACTAATCTTCAACAAGGAATCTAAGACAAGAAAACCCAATGGGTAAATGCAGTCTCTCTAACAAATGGTGCCGGGAAAACTGGAGAAACACATGCTGAACAATGAAACTGGGCCTTTATCTTACGCTACTCACAAAAATGAGCTCAAAATGGATCAGAGACTTACACCTAAGAACTGACACCATTAACTTTCTAGAAAGAAACACAGGGAAGAAGCTCAATGATATTGGCTTTGGCAATGACTTTTTTGGCCATAACACCAAATGCACAAACAACAAAAGCAAAAATTTATAAACAACAAAAGCAAATGGGATTCTAGTAAATTCAAAGCTTGTATAGAGCAAAGGAAACAATTAACAAAATAAAAAGATGCCTACAGAATAGGAGGACATTTTTCCAAACCGAATGTCAGATAAGGGGTCAAGATACAAAATATATAAAGAACTCATAAAACTTTTTAAAAACCCCAACAATCCAATTTAAAAAATGGACAGAAGAACCAAAAAGACATTTTTCCAAAGAGGACATCAAAATGGCCAGGAGGCAGAGGAAAAGATGTTCAATATTACCAACCATCAGGGAAATGCGAAAAACCACAATGAGGTGTCACTTCACACCTTTTAGAATGGCTGCCATCAAGAAGACAAGAGACAACAGGTGCTGGCAAGAATGTAGTCAAAAGAGAACTCTTACACACTGGCGAGGAGACTGTAAATTGGTCCAACCATTGCAGAAAACACTATCGAGTTTCCTTAAAAAAATTAGAAATGGATCTACCATAGAGTCCAGCAATTCTGATTCTGGGTATATACCCAAGAGAAATGAAAACAGGATGTTAACGAGATACACGCACTTTCATGTTGATCACAGCATTTTTCACAATAGCAAAAATATAGAAACAACCCAAATGTCCATCGATGGATAAATGGATAAAAAAGATGTGGTATACATACACAATGGAATACTATTCAGCCATGAAAAAGGAGGATATCCTGCCACGGGTGACAACATGAATACACCTTGAGAACATGGCATTAAACAAGATAAATCAGGGAAAGACAAATGCTATATGAGATCACTTATATGTGGAATCTAAACAGTTCAAACCTGTAAAAAAACAGTAAAATAGTGGTTACCATGGGATAGAGTGGGGGAGTAAGACTGACAATTTTTAAGGGTGCAAATTTATAATGAGTACTAAATAAGCCTTAGACTTAGTACTACTGCACAGTACGACACTAATGTAATACGTATCATCACTACCATGGCAATTATATCACAATATTTAAATGTATCAAAGTAACACATTATACACCTTAAATTTACATAATGTTACATGTCAAATTCATTCAATTAAAAAGAAAGTTTCAGGGGCACATGGATGGCTCAGTTGGTTAAGCATCTGACCTTGGCTCAGGTCATCTCACGGATTATGAGTCTGAGCCCTGCATCTGGTTGTCTGTCTTTAGCACAGAGCTTGCTTTGGATATTCTATTTCCTCTCTTTCTTCCCCTCCCCTGCTTGCATTGTCTCTCTCTCAAAAATAAATAAAACATCAAAAAACAAACAAACAGAGGTTTAGGGCACCTGGGTGGCTCAGTTGGTTAAGCATCTGACTTTAGCTCAGAGCATGATCTCCTGGTTTGTGGGTTCAAGCCCCACATCGAGCTCTGTGCTAACAGCTCAGAGCCTGGAGCCTGCTTTGGATTCTGTGTCTCCCTCTCTCTCTCTGGCCCTCCCTTGCTCGTGCTCGGTCTCTTTCTTCCTCTCTCACAAATGAACATTAAAAAAAGATTCAACATCAAACTTGATCAAGCAGAAGAAAGAAGCAAAAGTGAAGACAAGTCATTTGAAATTACTGAGACAGAGGAGCGAAAAGACAAAAAGAATGAAGAGAAGTGAAGCTCCTAAGGGACTTATGACATATAATCAAATGGATGTTAAATGGCATGTCATCAAATGGGTATATGCATTATAAAAGTTTCAGAAAAGAAGACAAAAAGGGACAGACATCTTATTTGAATAAACAATGACTGAAAATGTCCCAGATCAGAGAAAAGAAACAGACATCCAAATACAAGAAACACAAAGAACTCCAACCAGAAGGAAACTAAGAGGTTCATACCAAGACACATTATAATCAAAGTGTCAAAAGTCAAAGACAGAATATTAAAGGCATGAGAAAAGTAGCTCATCATGTACAAGAGAGCTTCCATAATACTATCAGGGCCTTGCTCAGCAGAAATTTTACAGGCCAGAGGGAGTGGGATGATATATTCAAACTGCTGAAAGAAAAAAAAATACTGCCACCAAGTATATTACATCTGGTAATGAAGGAAGGGTGCATGAGTGGCTCAGTCGGTTGAGAGTCCATCTCTTGATTCAGCTCAGGTCATGATCCCAGGGTCATGTGATTAGGACCTACAAGCAGTGTAGAGTCTGCTTAAGATTCTGTCTCCCTACCTCTGCCCCATCCCCCACTCATATGTGCTCCCTCTCTCTCTAAAAAATAAAAACTAAATTAAAAAAAGAAAAGAAGTAAATACTTTCCCAGGGAACAAAAGCTAAGGGAGTTGATGATCACTAGACCTGCTTTATAATAAGTGCTAAAGACTCGTAAGTTGAAACAAAAGGACACTAGACAGCAACACGAAAGCATATAAAAATACAAATCTTGCTGGTAACTGTAACTATATAGACAAATACAGAATACTGTATACTGTAACAGTGATGCATAAAGCACTATTAATTCTGATATAGAATTTAATAGACAATAGCATAAAAATAATTATAACACTATGTTGATGGATACACAATATGTAAAGATGTAATTTGTGAAATTAGTAACATAAGTGGAGGTGATGAGATACAAAAGATCTTTTGTACACAACTGAAGTTAAGTTTTATCAGCTTATATTATAAGATGTTTCATGTAAGCCTCAGAGAGAACCACAAGTACCTATAGAAAAACACATAAAAGAAAATTAAACGCCAGTC
Source organism: Crocuta crocuta (assembly GCF_008692635.1). Taxonomy (NCBI): domain Eukaryota; kingdom Metazoa; phylum Chordata; class Mammalia; order Carnivora; family Hyaenidae; genus Crocuta; species Crocuta crocuta. Next base: position 8,598,640 of record NW_027551572.1, read on the forward strand.
AGAGTGGCTAAAATGAGCAAATCAGAGAACTCTAGATGCTGGCGAGGATGTGGAGAAACGGGCACCCTCCTACACTGTTGGTGGGAATGTAAACTGGTACAGCCCCTCTGGAAAACAGTGTGGAGGTTCCTCAGGAAACTAACAATAGAACTCCCCTATGACCCAGCAATAGCACTGCTAGGAATTTACCCAAGGGATACAGAAATGCTGATGCATAGGAGCACATGTACCCCAATGTTCATAGCAGCACTCTCCACAATAGCTAAAACATGGAAAGAGCCTAAGTGTCCATCAACAGACGAATGGATCAAGAAGATGTGGTTTATCTATACCATGGAATACTACATGGCAATGAGAAACAATGAAATCTGGCCATGTGTAGCAACACGGATGGACCTTGAGGGTGTTATGCTGAGCGAAATAAGTCAGGCAGAGAAGGACAAATATCATATGTTTGCACGTATAGGAGGATTAGGAGGAACTTGACGGAGGAACAAGGGGGAGAAGAAGGGGGGAAATGGTGGGGGAAAGGGAGAGAGGCAAACCATGAGAGACTCTTGAATGCTGACAAAAACTGAGGACTGATGGATGTGGGGGGGAGGGGGGATGGGCATGGAGGAGGGCACTTGTGGGGATGAGCACTGAGTGTTATGTGGAAACTAATTTGACAATAAACTATTTGTAAAAAAAAAAAATTAAAAAGGAATCGAAGCATGAACATCAATGAAATACAAGGGAAGGCAGTAAAAGAGAGAGAGAGAGAGAGAGAAAATAGTTATAAGACAAAGTAACAATTAACAACATGGCAACAATAAGTCCTTCCCTATCTAGTAACTACTAGAAATGTAAATGGATTAAACCTCCCAATCAAAAGACAATGAGTGCATTAAAAAAGGTACATGTGGTCTACAAGAGACTCACACTGGATGTAAAGACACACATATGTTGAAAATAAAAGGATGGAAGAAGATTTTTCTATACCGATAGTACAAAAAGAGCAGGAGCAGGGTTGATCATACGTGTAACAGACAAACAGACTTTAAGTCAAAAATGGCCACAAGAGACAAAGTCATCATATAACGATGAAAGGGTCAATTCACCAGTAAGATATAACAATTGTAAGTATATATGTTCCTAACACCAGAGCACCCAAATGTGTGAACCAAATGTTCACAGAATTGAAGGGAGAAACAGACAGTAACACAGGGTTAGTAAAGATTTCAGTAACGGATAGAGCGACGAGACAGCAATAAGGAAAGGGAGGGCCTGAGCCATGCTCCGACCAACTGGTCCTAAGAGACACATACAGAACACCCACTCAACAGAGGCAGAACACATGTTCTAGTCAAGCACACAGAGAACGTGCTCCAGGATATATCACACGGTAGGTCCAAACACAAAGCTTGACAAATTTAAGAAGACTGAATCATACCAACTATTTTCCAATCACAAAGGAATGTAACTAGAAGTCAACAGCAGTAGGAAAATCAGAAAATTCACAAATATGTGGAAATGAAACAACATGCACTTGTATAATCAATGGGTCAAAGAGAAATCAAAAGAGAGGTTAGAAAATATTTTGAGACAAATAAAAAACAGAAACATAAAGTACTAAGAGGAAAGTTTATAAAAGTAACAAACATGGCATTAAAAAAGAAGATCTCAAATCAACAACCTGACCTTATACCTCAACTAGGAAAAAAAAGAACTACAGTCAAAGTTAATAAAAGTAAGGAAATAAAGACTAGAACAAAGATAAACAAAATAGAGAATTAAAAACAACTGAGGGGACCCTGGGTGGCTCAGGGAGTTAAGTGCCTGACTCTTGACTTTGACTCAGGTCATGATCTCATGGTTTGTGGGATGGAGCCCCACACAGGGCTCTGCACTAACAGCGCGAGCCTGCTTGGGATTCTCTCTTGACCTCTCTCTTTGTCCCTCCCCACCTCAAAATAAATAAAATGAACATTAAAAAAAAAAAAACAAGTGAAAAACAATGAAATAAAGAGTTGTTTTTTTTTTTTTTAAATATCAAAATTGACAAGCACTTAGCCACACTAAAGATGGACATACAGACAAATGGAACAGAATGAAGAACCCAGAAATAAACCCATGTGTATGTGAAATGATCTCTGACAAGGGTGTCAAGGCTACACAACAGGGCAAGGATAGTCTTTTCGACAAATGGTGCTGGGAAAACCAGATATCCACATGCAAAAGAATGAGGACAGGCCTTCAACTTATACCATGTACACAATTTAACTCAAAATGGATTAAAGACCTAAATGTAAGACCTGAAAATATAAAGCTCCTATAAAAAAACACAAAGGAAAAGCTTCATGACAGTGGAACAGGCAAGGGTTTCTTGGCTAGAACACCAAAAGCATAAGTAACAAAAACAAAAATAGACAAAGGGGATTACAGCAAACTTAAAAACTTCTACACAGCAAAGGAAGCAATCAACAGAGTGAAAAGGTAACCTATGGAAGAAGAGAAAATATATGCAAGCTGCATATCACGTAAGGGGTTAATATCCAGAACATAAAAAGAACCCACACAGTGCAATTAAAAAATAGTAACATGATTAAACAATGGGCAAAGGACTTGAATAAACAGTTCTAAAAAGACAACAAAGACAGACAACAAGCATATGAAAAGATTCTCAACTTCACTAAACATCAGAGGAACACAATCAAAACCACAATGAGGCATCACCTTATACATATTAGGATGGCCACTATCAATAAACAGAATGGCAAGCGTTGGTGAAGATGTGGAGAAGGTGGAACCCTTGTGCACTGCTGGTGGGTCTGTAAATGGGGCAGCCACTATGGAAAACAGTATGTGGGTTGCTCAGGAAATTAAAAATAGAACTACCATATGACCGACCGACCAATCCCATTTTCAGGTACCTGTCCAAAAGAACTAAAAACAGACTTCTAAGACAGATTTGCACAGCCATGAACACTACAGCATTATTCACAATAAGCAAGATGTGAAAGCAACCTCGATATCCATCAAAGGATGAATGGGTAAAAAAGAAATCTGAGCCAAACACACAAAAAAAGGCAAATACTACATAATTCTACAATTCTACTTACATGAGGTATCTAAAGTAATCAAACCCATAAAAACAGAAAGAAGATTGGCGGTTATCAGTGTCTGGGGGAGGGGGAAAGGGAGAGTCATCGTTAAATGGGTACAGAGTTTTAGTTATGCAAGATGAAAGAGTTCCAGAGATCTGATGTACAACAATGTGCACAAAGTAAGCGATAATGTACTCTATATTTGAAAATTAAAAGGGTTAAAAAATACATGCATGTGTCTACACATGTAGTTCTGGAAAATGAGGGTGTAAATTATGAGTGCTAAAAAGATAATCTACTGAGATAAATAGCTACTCTTTCCTAAATTAATCTCAAAATAGTTCTTCATATGAGACAACAGAAGTTATTATCCTTAACCGATATATTGTACATGTGGCTATTTGAAAAATACAGATGAGGCTTCTGAAATCTGAAAGACTCTACTATAATTATAGGGTATACATGCAGTTTCCATTTTCCCCTCAGAGCAATTGATGGAAACTGTTTGTTTTTACTGACTATGGAAGGTTGAATATGTATTATATTTTCAGTCAGTAGAGGACAGAAATGAATGTGACCAAAATCTAGACACTGGAACATTTCTGGTACAAGGGGAAAACAACAGGCTTCACCAATTAAAAACAACTCTAAAGCTACATCCTCAAATGTTTGATGAAGGACATTCATGAAGTCCTTAACTATTCTTGGCTACAGTATTTTTAACTCATAGAACTTGGAAAGTTTAAAAATTAAGAAGTCATTGGGGCGCCTGGGTGGCTTAGTCAGTTAAGCATCCAACTTCGGGTCAGGTCATGATATCACGGTTTGTGGGTCTGAGCCCCGTGTGGGGCTCTGTGCTGACAGCTCAGAGCCTGGAGCCTGCTTTGGATTCTGTGTCTCCCTCTCTGCCCCTCTTGTGCTCATACTCTGTCTCTGTCTCAAAAATAAAATAAAATGTTAAAACAAATTAAGAAGTCATTAAAGCCAAATCTAAAATTTAAAAAAACAAACCACATTCCTTTATTCCTTTTATACATGAAACATATATATGTGTATATATATGTATATATGTATGTGTATATATGATGTATACACACACACACACACACACACACACACATATATATTTAGCCCCAAGAGAGTATAAAGAACCTGGTTTATATTCCTGAGCTAAACTGGATCTGCTACATAACTCATTAACGTCCCTATATATTGACTATATCAAAGATTAAGTCTGTAAAAGAAAAAACCACAAGCTTCGTTTCTTCACATCTTCATCTGTGTTCCCTTCCTTCTTCCCAATCATAAATACATATTTCTTTCTGTTTTCAAGACAGAATGTCACCTACTTGTCATCTCTTCCTAACCTTTGCTGGAAGGTGACACTTGGCTGGGGCAGGGAGGGCAGTTTAATTAGGTAGGTGCAGGAATTTAGTATGCATCTGCTTCTAACATCACTGTACTTAATTCTGCTTATCAGCAAATTGTCAAAACTTCTATTTGTTGATCAAATGTCAGACCCAACTAAATTTTAGTGTATGTGCTGCTAAAGCGAGCACCCAACTAGTTAAATTTTAAAGTATATCACCATCATATATATATGTGATATATATATATCACATAATGATATAAATCATACTTAACCTGCACTATGCCAACACTCAAGTCACATATACACTTTAGTAAAATGGCTTATAAATAAATATGAAAGAATAGAGGAATGAAGAAGAAGCAGAGAATATATTTTTCCCATTTTCTATCAATATATTCTGGCAAATTCTAAAATTGGTGTGTTATAAAATTCTGAAATCTGTGTTCTGGCAAAATCTTACTACAAAAAGTTGGATAATTATTTGGAACTTTGTGCTTATTCAAAGAATCTTTCTTATTCCAAATGGATGGTCCAGTTTCTGAAATCCACTGAAATTTGGAGAATAGTTTCTCCTGAAATGCATATCTTAATCACTTTGTACACTTACTGCATTTTTATTACCTTATATGTTATAATCTGAGAGAACCACATTCATTCCTCCATATATTGGCAGAGCAGAAGCCTAGCTTCTGGCTTGGACAACTGGCAGGATAAATGAAGGAAGATCGATATTTGTCTAAGGATCATGGCAAAATTACCTTTGGAGAAAGAAACCCGTGTGTGTGTGTGTGTGTGTGTGTGTGTGTGTGTGTGTATGAGACATATACATATATCTTCATGAATTTTTTTCTAGACATTTCTAAGATATGTTAGTGCTACTGGCATGAGAATTAAAAAAAAAAAACCACTCCAAAGTTCATGTAATAAAAAGTATTCCTCCTCTCCCACAGTAGTTCATAAAGCAATGAAAAGTTTCTTCACTCTATCTAGTGGCTACCTAGAAGTGTTACGAACTTCTATTTTGGAAAGAAAAAGAACCCCACATAACTTGATAAAAAACACAAAAAGAATCACAGTGGAACCCAAAGCTTACTAGATGAGATAGCTCTGGAAAGCTAGAGAGAACAGGCTTCCCTGAAGTGATCATATACTATTCTCTTCTGGGACAATCAATAATAGAAGATGTGTGGTGAAACGGGTAGGGGAAGAGGAAGGAAAGAAAACTCAGCTTTTCATATTTCCCCCAAATGAACAATATGCATTTAAGACAAAATCTAACAAAAATTCATCTTTTGCTTCTCCATCAAAGGCTACGGATGGCCTTCCATTATCTTCCTCCATTAACAGACCCTTCAGTCTTCAGGTGGGAACCTGGCTCCCTAAACTGCAGACCATATTTCTCAGCTTCCGTTGCCCTGCTTTTTAGGAGCAGCCAATGAGAAGTAAGAGAAAGTGGTCTGAATTTTCACCCCTTCTGCCTTACCAATGGGAATATGGATATGAAGTCTGGTGCTATCGTGAGATAAACTTGGAAGCCACACACGGGAAAGCAACAGGATGGAACTAGTCTGTATCTCCTACCCTGTTACAAAGGGCCACACCAGCCTTGAAATACCTCCAGATTTCTGGAGTGCGGGAGAAAAATAAGCATCTATTTTGTATAATATACTTATTCAGTAACTTACAGTCAAACCTAACCCCAATTCTCAGTCCTCACTGCACAGATGGTCTACTTTTGTTTCTGTTATTTGGGGGTTTCTCTTGTACGAGGTCATGTTTTCCTGAGTATTATATAAAAGTTTTAAAAAGTAATACTATGAAAAACTTTCTTCCAAAAGCTGCCACTAGTGAGCCCTAAGAATTCTACAACAGTAACAAAATAAGAGCCAAAGTAACATACAAACAGGAAGTCCCTAAAATATTTTTTACTACCTGAATGTTACCACCCCAAAATATGCTTTCGTTTTGTGTTATAATGATATGGTAAAAATCATGAGCATATTTATTTGGCTGGGGATTGAACTTGCTTAGAAAATTCTCAGAAAATTCCAGAGAGTCGGTGCTTTAAACTTCTTGGCTTGACAGCAGGACAGGGTCCTTTGCCTCCTGGGCTCCCACACTGCTGTTGCTTTTTTTCTCATTTCTTACTAAGTGTGCACTTAAGCCAGTATGACCTTTTTGAATGAAAAAGTGTTACAGGAGGCCTAGCAGCTGAAAAATTTTGGCAACTGAAAAGGTAGGGCCACAGGAGAGACCAGATGTGGTCTATACAAATTAGAGTCATGGTGTGGATGAGTTTTCAAATCACTGTTCATTGGTTTTAAAATCACTGATAAAAACTTAAAGTTTTAAAATCACTGATAAAAAATAGAAATTCTATTTCAACAAAAGCAAAGTGAAAGTAAAAACATTACCATCCTGTAAATATCTCCTCTCTGTGGCCATGACCCAGTATGTGTCAACTCTAGAATGCAAAAGGAGGTCAAAAATTGGCCAAATGTACTAGCAATAACACAGACGGTAGTCTACATCTGGGGCCAGCTAAATCCAGACTATTACCTGTTTCTGTGTGGCTAACAAGCTAAAAATAGATTTAAAAAAAAAAATGGTTGTATTTTAAATGGCTAAATAAGTATCTACATAACAAAACACTCTCAACTGGCCTGCAAAGACTTTAATATTTACTAGTGGATCCTTTACAGACAAAAACCACCAATACCTGATTTACATGACTAACCATGTCTTTCTGACTAAGGTTTAGGATAGTTAAAATAAATTCAGGGGCAGCTGGGTGGCTCAGTCAGTTAAATGTCTGGCTTCAGTTCAGGTCATGATCTCGAGATTCATGACTTCGAGCCCAGTGTAGAGTTCTGTGCTGACAGCTCAGAGTCTGGAGCCTGCTTCAGATTCTGTGTCTCCTTTTCTCTCTGCTCCTCCCCTGCTCACGCTCTGTCTCTCTCCTTCTCAAAAATAAAATACACATTTAAAAAAAAAAGGATATTAAAATAAATTCAATTTTGAGAAGCCTGTGACGCTCCACAGTACTCATGCATCAGTATGATGTTTATCATAGTATGATGTTAAGAATAATCCCCAACAACTGCAAAAGAAAGTACCACTTAGAATTTGAACCACAATTAGCAAATAAATTTACTTAGAATTATGTCCTATGGTATTCTCTGAGATAATAAGTGCTATTTGTGGTCAAAAATTAGGAAAATACAGAAAGTTGAACAAATTATTGTTTTGTATGTGTATGTTCATTTTGCTTTAGCCTAAGACTTCTCAGAACCTTAAAAATCTCCTAGGCATGGATATAGCATACACCAATTTCTCAATTTATTTTACCTTCCTTCTCTGACCTATTCACATCTTGAAGAAAGTATTAGCTAGAATATAGTTTGGGAAATATGTACCTCATTGATATCAAAATAAGTTAGTGGGGAATTAAAAAGTTAAATGTATAAAGTACATCATAAAATCCAAAAGAGAACCAATTTAACTATCAAATATCTTATAGAGTTAGTACTTTCCACTAAAGAAAAGTAAAGTAATTAAGAAAATGAGCCACTGAAAATATTACCATGTAAAGTTAAAATATTTTTATGTCAGAACCACGGAAGGGGAGCCTGGGTGACTCAGTAGGTTAAGCATCCCACTCTTGATTTCAGCTCAGGTCATAATCTCACGGTTCGTGCAATAGAGCCCTACGTCAGGCTATACGCTGCTAGCATGGAGCTTGCTTGGGATTCTCTCTCTGCCTGTCTCTCTGACCCCTTCCCCACTTTCTCTCAAAATAAACTTTAAAAAAGATTTAAAAAGCAAGAAAAACAGAGAAAGCACACACAGTAAATATAATAAATGGTTGCATACATTTATTATATTGCATACATATTAAAGAATTTATAGGGCAACGAACAAGTCATGAAAAGAAAATATAAGTAACTTCCTTGTGTGTCTGAACTAATGATCCCTTTTGGCTGTTTTTCCTACTGAAACCAAAAAGAAATTCAAACTTGAGCCATATGACAGCCCAGCTTAAATCTTGGTCCAGTTCCCCACGAATGTCAGGATAAAGAACAAACTCCTTAATATGGAGGACAGGACGCAGATCAGGAGCCTCACCCCTTCACTCTCCAGCTCCCTCCCTGGCCCCCAGGCACAGGGCCACTGTACAGGACACTCCTTCCGCCAGGTCCTTCTCTCCCCACCCTCCTGCTCTTTTATTTTAGTTCACTTGAACAAAGCCCTCAGTTCTCACATCAGACTTGACCTCAGAAGGGCCTTCGGTGACCACCGTGACTCCATGGACTTAGATCAGATTCTTCTTCATACAGTCACAGCACCCTGCACTGGCCCTCCACACAGCGCTCACCTGCAGTTTTAACTGTACGTTTGTGAGACAACTACATTAAAGTGAACCCTCTCACTACCTGATAAACTCCACAAGGCCAGGAGTTTATTGTGTTGTTTATCATGTTCATCCTTGTATCCCCACCACCCAGAAGAGTATCAAAACAAATTTTCGAAAACAAAGCAATAAAAAAATACTTGTGAAAAAGTGAGACTATAAAGGTAATATTTTTCTTTTCCCACATTTTTGCATTTTACATATTTTTAAGTTAATAAATTCTTAATTATTTTTTTAAATTAATAAAGTTTACGGAGGACCCAAATTTAAGTATGTAAATAAGTAAAAATAATCAGGGGGTGAAACTTGACCTTATGAAAAATTAATTCAAATAGCAAACTTATCATATACTTACTGACATAGAAAATGTTCCTGATGCACAGCTAACTGAAGAAATATACCATAAAATAGTGTACTCGATATAAACCATCCAGTCATTATATAAACCATACGACCATTATATGATTATTTTATGATTTATGAAACCCTGGAAAGTACCAGAATTTCATACACCACACTTTTAACAGTGATTATCTTTGGGTAGTGAAATTAAAAGGTTATTTTTTACTTTTCTACATTTTTAATGTTTTCTGTATTATATACATGTTAGGAAAAAACTAAGCTCTTTAAACAGCTAATTCTTTTGTGCATTTACAATATGGTTCAATTTGCAGCCCATTTAGGAACACATCTACTTTTTTCTTTTTTTTTTAAGTTTATTTATTAGAGAGAGTATGCGAGCGAGTGCGTGCATGAGTTGGAGGAATGGGGCCAGAGAGAGAGGGTAGAAGAGAATCCCAAGAATCTCACGAACCCTGAGACCATGACTTGAGCCAAAATCAAGAGCCACCCAGATGCCCAATCTACTTTTTTCAAGTAAGGAATACCTTAAACTACCCACTCCTTACTGTGTCATATCAATTATTTTCTATAGTTTGTTTTACTAAAGCATGTTTGATCTGAAGGTCTTTCCTTCATATAAACTGGAATATTTTTTAAAAGCTAATGGCCTTGACAACATGGTATTATTACATGTTTAAGTTAAATATGCTATTCTCTTTATCAATTTTCCGATCTTGTAAGACTTCTAAATTCTATTCTTGTCATGTGATTTATCACCTACTCTCATATCCAGAAAATTTTCCAAAGAGTATTCATAATCTTAACTAAGAGGAGCAGGAAAACATTTTTGAAAAATTATTCTGCAGAACATTATTTTCCACTTATTCCAAATAGCACAAGGTTTGCAGGAAGTGAAATGAAACCATGGTAACCAACTAAACCTATCATGAGCTATCAGATCAAAAGAACACACAGTACATTACACGTCAACGCCTACCAGCAGCATAATCTTTCCCTGGTTCCTTCTGATTCTTCCTCCTATACACGAAAAAAAGCTTTCAACCAATTTTCATATTTAAAAAATGCGAAAGCCCCTTTACCAGTATCTACTGCAATTCTCTGACTTTACCCAGGCACTCTGGCTGAGTTCACTTTTAGGAGTCAACCAAATGCTCTGAGATTCAATTAAGAATTAGTGGTTTTTTCAATAACCAGCAAATTACATTTCTTTACTTCAATGAATTTTATCATTTTCTAATATAGTAGTAATAGTTTCTTCATACTAAACCTTCATCACTGTAAAGATAAAAACACATTCTCACAGGAATTTCTTCTTTAATAGAATCTTACCAGCATTCCAAACGCAAAGCCAAAATAAATCACAATCACACATGATACAGAAGAGCCCCATTTTGTCATCTGGTCCACTTTATCATCAGTCATCAATCCTCACCATAGGAATTTAAGCTAAATTCACACCATCTATCCCAACATGTTCTTAAATTACCAACCATCAGCTAATACTAAATAAACAAGCTAGTGATGGCTTTTGTCAGACATTAACTGTTTATTACACAACTATTTAGCCAGACAAGAATGTGAGCCTCTGTAAAGACTAGATATGATCTTTACTGCTATGTTAGCCACTCCCTAATAATGATCATGTAAATACAATATTTTTTACAAAATATATATGCATATGTAAAATGTCATAACATATAATGTATCCATATAAAAACATGTATATTTTTTGCATGACAAATTTTTGGATGGATAGACAACTAATTGTAAATGACATCATTTCTAAGGAGTGGAACCAGAAGAATGTGCTGGGAAAGTAATATAATTTATCATTATAAAAATTTCTCTTACTTCAAAAAATAATCTTTAACCATTTCCATGTGTTGGCTTCATAATCATAATAGATGTAACAAATTACATAAATGGAAATAGGTATTATTTTAATAGATAACCTGCTGTTTTTCTTTATCCAAGCTCACTACAAAATTATTTTTATAAGCACAAATGATGACCAAATGATTTCATAATAAAATTTTAGGCTAAGTAATTAAACTTTATATATACTTAATTTGGATTGGGGGTGGGGGCGGGTGTGGTAATAAAACATTAACCTTTGAGGATTAGAATAAGCCTTATCCTAAAAGCCTTTAAAAAAGGTTGGTAGGCTTTATAAAAAAACATAATGTGTTAACTTAAAAATCTTTATTAAAGGGGTACCTGGATGGCTCAGTCAGTTAAGCATCTGACTTTAGTTCAGGTCATGATCTCATGATACGTGAGTTCAAGCCCTGCATTGGGCTCTGTGCTGACAGCTCAGAGCCTGGAGCCTCCTTCAGATTCTGTGTCTCCCTCTCTCTCTGCCCCATCCCTTGCTCTCTCTGTCTCTCTCTCTCTCTCAAAATAATACACATTAAAAAAAAGAAACCTCCTTAAAAAATCTTTATTAAAAATTCATTAATTCAAAAGCTAAAACTTTAGTTTTATGCCACACCCCTTGCCAACTTACAGAAAGTACTGCATGGTTCTTTGTTATTTTTGGATGTTGTTTTTAACAAGTTATATCCTCTATTTCTTAGCTTTTTGTTCTTTAGCAAGTTAAGCCTTGGTTTCTTTATCTGTAAAATTCAGAAAATATAGTATCTACCACATTGGCTTATTTCATAGATAAAACTGAGTTTTTCAACCTCTGTATGCTATAAAAGAGGTTGCAGATTGTAACATACCAAAAATGTCCAGCCCTGGGGAGTGTGGGTGGCTCAGTTGGTTAGGTGTCCAACTTCGGCTCAGGTCATGATCCCGTGGTTTCTGAGTTCAAATCCCGTGTCAGTCTCTGTATGGAGGCTTTGAGCCTGGAGCCTGCTTTAGATTCTGTTTCCCTCTATCTCTGTCCCTCCCCCACTTGCACTCTGTCCCCCTCTCTCTCTCAAAAACAAATAAACATTTTTAAAAAATGTCCAGCCTTATCAGAGGCCAGAAAGGTATGATGCAGCTGAAGTCCTTGGGTTGACCACATTTGTCCACAATGAGGTAAATATGGTACACTTGTTTTGTGTACCAGAGAACATCATAATCTTCATTCAGTGCCACAATATCAAAAAGTATTAGGGGCGCCTGGGTGGCTCAGTCAGTTAAGTGTCTGACTTTGGCTCAGGTCGTGACCTTGTGGTTCATGGGCTCAAGCCTTGCTTCGGGCTCTGTGCTGACAGCTCAGAGCGTGGAGCCTGCTTCAGATTCTGTTTCTCCCTCTCTCTGCCCCTCCCCCATCACATTCGATCTCTCTCTAAAATAAACATAAAAAATGAAAGAGTATTTAAAAATATTAAAAGATAGTGCACATAAAGCACTTACCATAGTGCCTGCCTGACACAGGAAATATTTAGTAAATGTTAACTCCTAATTTATTTATAAAACTGTTAATCCATTAAAAAGATATTTATATATGCCAAATCATTCACAGGAAAGGAGGCAATTATCAACACATTCTGGGACTGTATTTGGTTACCAAGGAACAGATCCTAAATTAAGAGAACCTGGTAGGTTTTCTACTGTACCTTAATGTAGATACATAAATCAGATTCCAGTTTCCCTTTACAAAGGCGATAATCAAAGTTATCTGTCTCATATCAAAGTTCCTGTCAATAAGCCTAAAAATATACTTGAAATTCAACTCCACCCTAAATGAAATGCTCAGTGGAATTTGCCTTATGTTGTGCCTTAAGAACACAAAACCCAAAAATATCTTGAAATCAGCTTTTTTGATTTCTCTACCTTCTGTTTTAAATCCACTGCAATGTATGCATATTTTTGAGATGGAACTAAAGCTTGAATAGACAGTATACTAGTGAATAAAACCCATACTGAGCAGAAAAATATGAGAAATGAAGTACCATTCAAGAGTAAGGTACAAATCAAAACCAAAATGTGGTACCACTTCACATCCATTAGGATGTCATACCTACTGCTTAAATCAAAGACATAATAACAAGTGTTGGCCGGGAATGGAAAATTGGAACCCTCATAACACCACTGGTGGGATTGTAAAATGGTAAAACTACTTTGGAAAAAAACTTGGCAGCTCCTTAAAATGTTAAACACAGAGCCACAATATGATCCAGCAATTTCACTCCTAGGTATGTACCCAAGAGAAATGAAGACATATATCTACACAAAAACCTGTACACAGCATTATTCATACTAGCATTATTTGTAACAATGTTATTCTTAATAGGCCCAAAGTGGAAACAACTCCAATGTCCATCAACTGATACGCAGAGAAACAAAATGTAGTATATTTCCATACATTGGAATATTATTCCAGTAGTATATGTTAATGAAAAGGAATAAAGTAGTGATACATGTGACAACACAGATAACCTTGAAAACATGCTAAGGGAAGAAGTCATTCTCTCTCACTCACACACTCTCTCTCTCTCTCACACACACACACACACACACACACACACACACACACACACACATTATTTATTTAATACCCAGGATGTATAAATCTTTAAAGACAAAAGTAGGCCAATGGTTCCCCGAGGCTAGAAGGGTTCAGAGTAAGGGAGAAGCGACTACAAATGGGCATGGAGTTCTTTTTAGGGTGATTAAATGTCCTAAAACTGATTATGTTGCATAACTTTGTGAATGCATTAAAACCCACTGAAATGTACATTCCAAATGGATGAATTGTATGTTAATGTAATTTTTAAATGGTTTCTAAAAAAGAGTCAGATATAAGAACATGCAAAGGCCAAGTTTGTAAATAAAGTTAGGGGGGAAAACTTTCAATTCTGTAATACATGGAAACTCTTTGGTGGCTATAGGTAGAAGTTTCAGAACAGTCTTTGGACAGAAGGTAAATCTTTCTCCATTCAGGAAAACAACAATAACAACAACCAGAAAACAGGAAGAAAGCAGATCAGTGAGTCAATTAGCCTTTAACATTTTTTTATCAACTTAATACTTTAACAAGAAGTCATATAGGTTCATTTATCAAAAAGGTGTTAAAAAAGGGAGAAAAAAATGGGGTGGGTGTCTATCTGAATTCACCAAACAGAAGAAGCCTGGTAGATTTTTTTCCCCTTCTTTTCACCTCCTCTACTCTCAGCATTTAATTCTAACGTGTTAACTGAAAATGAGAGATATAGCAAAGGCCCTTAATGTTCAACCTATGTATTTCAAAGTTTTCTCTCCCTGTAGACAGATCACTTGAAAAGCCATGTAATCAGAGTGCTTGGTAAGCATGGAGTCCAAAACAGAGAAAGCGAGTAACTCAAATGTTCAATGGAATATTTCTCAAAGTATGTTCCACAGAGAGATTTCATGAAGAGGGTCTCATAATCAAATGAATGTGGGAAATAACAGTATAGTTCTTAAACAACACTCACAGGCTCTGAGAAGTACTGCAGGAAAGAAATCCAACTGATTATGTTTAACGGCAAGACGCTCAACACGGTTCCTCAAATGTACCGCCCTATGAGAGACAGCACTGCCAGTGCTGGCCAACATTCCCGTTCCACAGACTCTGGACTCTAGAATGCCGTCTTCTGTAACTTCCCTTTCTACTGCCCCCCACAGTTGACCAATTCCTCTCCTGACCAGTTATTTAAATAAGTTGATACATTCCATTGAGAGTGAAACTTTCAGAGCTTTGGGACTGATTACCTTCCAATTTGACCCAAGGTTGCAACTAGTATCTTTGATTTTTCCTAACATTAAAATAACACTGTGGAATTTTCTGTGACTATAAAAATGATATACATGCATTGTAAAAATCAGGCAACTCAGAAAGGTTATTTTATTTTATGTACTTATTTAACTTGAGAGAGAGAGAGGAGAGGAGAGAGGAGAGAGAAGAGAGGAGAGAGAGAGAGAGAGAGGGAGAGGGAGAGAGAGAGAGAGAGAGAATGAATCTTAAGCAGAGTCCAACACAGAGCTTGACCAATGACCCTGGGATCATGACCCGAGCCAAAATCAACAGTCAGATGCTTAATCACCTGAGCCACTCAGGCGCCCCAGAAAGGTTCTGTTTACATATATACTGAATAGATATGTAACTTTACTTAAGGAGTATAATATCATATATATAGTCCTGTATAATGAATTTTATTTTTCAGATTAATATAGATGAATCCATATTTCAAAATTTACCTATCAAATAATAAAATGTTTTTAAAAGAAAATATACGTATGTTCAAACACAGTTATAATGGCTTTCTCAGTTTTTAAATTCTCATCTGTTCTTCATTACCTAAAATTTTCCAAATAATTCTTATCTTAATGGTCAGCACAGAACCCACAGGAAAGCGCCAAGCGCGGTGGGCATAGAGCATTCTCTGGAATATCCAGATACAGAATTTGGGGATTATCAAGACTCCTGTACATACGTCATCTCACTCTTCTCCCAATTTAGAGAAGCTAAAATGAGTCAGACTCAAAAGAAATGTCTTTGGAGCTGCCAAATCTGTAGTTAACATTTCTCCTCAAAACAAGCCCTTTAAAAATCCATAAGGTATCTAGAAACCCTTTTATTTTTGTTTTTTTGTTTTAATTTTAAGTAGGCTCTGCACCCAATGTGGGGCTTGAACTCACAACCCTGAGATCAAGAGATGCATGCTCCACTGACTGAGCCAGCCAGGCACCCCTCTAGAAACCCTTTCAAAGGTCAGTTTTCAGCAGCCAAAGGAAAACTGCTTACTAAATTAATTACCTAAATAATTTCCACTCATTACTCTTACTGCTCCCACAGTGATCCTTCCAAATTACAAATATAACCATCACCCTCTTAAAAATCTTCAGTGACTCCCATTTCAGTCAGATAAAATCCAAATTCTTAAGCATGAAATACCAGGCTTCCCTGGCACACTTACTGCTAAAGCTTCCTGCACCCCCAAGCCCCAGCAGCCTGCCATCCACCAAATGTTCCATGCTGTTCTACATATTACTTCCTTGGTTGATCTTCCCCAAATGCTTGTTTTTCTTCACATCCTATTCTTCTACCAGGCAAACTTCTAGTCTACCTTTAAGAGCCAACTCAAATGTCTTCATTCTTGACCCATGGAGATAGCACTGGCAGAAACCAGAAGCTCAGTAAATGCAACTATTTTTGAGTACACCATGGTCTGAAGGCTTATTTTAATTCCCCAAGTTAACAATGAAGACTAAGCCTCTAACAAAAGGCCCTGACACTTTTGTGACACACCAGGAATAAATATTTTAAGGTAAGTATTAGTCAAAGTATGATGGATTTTATTGTGCTAAAATTATTAATTAACATTATTAGGTTTTCCAATCACCTTTAAAATACTGATTTTAAGGTCACTTTGGAAAATATTTTAAATCAAGTTTTGAAAATATTATAGGCAAAAGAACATCATTATAATAGAATTCACAAAACTCTGGTGCCTGGCCTCATATAAAACTTTCTTTGGAGCTAATACCATATTTTCTTACTATTTACCAAAGCTAAAATTGGATATACTACTTTAATAACAGATTGATCAGGACTAAAAGATTTGAAGAATTATACCACAGAATGATCCTCACTGTCTAACAAGGACACTTTAATGACTACCTACTTTGTTCTCCTATGTAATCGGTCTCTCTCTCTCTCAAAAATGAATAAACATTAAAAATTTTTTCAATAAAATAAAACAAGAAAAGCAAACCAGATTTTGTTTGGTCATCTAGACTTCCTCTCAAGCCTTATCCTGCAGAAGAAGCTGACCCCCTCTCCCAGCTCTGGAACCATGTGTGCTGGTTAGACAAGCAATCAGTGCATGCATTTCCCTGCATACTGTTGTTATCGGCTCAGGGACTGGAAAAAAAGACCTGCAGAGACCTGGTCAGACTAAAGGCAAGGATGCAGACAACACGAGAAAGGTGAGGCTCCTCTTCCTCTCTTGCCAGGTATAAACAAAGAGACATACAACTCTAATGGCCCCTGACAGCCACCTTTTGACCACAAGGAAAGCCAGCTTAGATTGGAGCTGATGTTGTGAGTAGCCATGAATAAAAACAAGAAGATAATAAGTCCTTGATAACATCACTGGGATACTGATCATCCATGTTATTGCATTTCTAAATTTCTCATTATATGAGGTATTTCCATAAGTAATTTATTGTTTGAGCCAGTAGAATTTACCTATTTTGAATTTCAGATACTTGTAGCTGATCTAATCTCAATGGATAGAAAATTTGATTCTTAAGAAAAGGATGCTTCTAATTACAGACTTTTAAAAGTCTCTTTTGTAAACTAATGGGATTATAATCCCTACTTTACAAATAGGAAGCTAAAGCTCAAAGAGGTTAAATACATATAATAAGGTCAGGCAACTAGAACTCATGTTTGTCAGGCTCTAAATCTACTACAGCTATTTCCAAAGTTCCAACAGTGACAGTAGGGAATTGCAATTATATTTTGTGACAAATGTTTTAAGATCTCAATTCCTTATTCTCTCTAACCTTCTTCTCTTTCAACCTATACTTTACTGAAAGCTTTCCTGTTTAGGTCATTAGTGTTTTTGGTTTTGTTTTTAAGTTTATTTATTTATTTTGAGAGAGAGCACAAGTGGAGAAGGGCAGAGAGAAAGAGAAGGGAAGGGGGAGTGGGGGAGAGAGAGGGAGGTGGGGAGAGAGAGAGAGAATGAGAGAGAGAAAGAGAATGAATCCCAAACAGGCTCCGCACTATCAGTGCAGAACCCAATCCAGGGCTCGAAGTCATAAACCACGAGATCATGACCTGAGCCGAGGTCAGCCACTTAACCAACAGAGCCATCCTGCCTCCCCTGCCATTAGCATTTTAAATGTTTCTTCTACCAGCTTTCTTTTCTAGTTTTAGTAAAATACATACTTAAGACTATAGATTTCTTGTCAGTAAAAGTGAACAAATTTAGTAGACTGGGTCACTGAGAAAAAGGGATATTTTGTATCAAAGGGAACCAACGTTATGAGAGACCACAATAATTCAAAGTAATGCATAACTTTAATCCTGATGCCATATTAAATGTGCAACATTGATATAAAGAGTTGTTTTAATATTTCTAAGAAAATTCTTGGATGGAATCCAAGCAAGTGTGCCCCAATTAAATGAGTAGCTTAGTAAGAATAATAGTGAGGTCCTAGAGTTGAGCTATGGTTCACCTATTGTACACTTAATGCAGATAGGTAAACAGCTACTGGAGATCACTCTGTTACTTATAAATTTGTTGAGATAGTAAAGACCTTTTTGCATTCACATCAATTCCATAAAACTACGAAATTTTCAGATAAACACAGTGAAAAAACTAGTTTTGAATGTGTTATGATTAGACTTACACGCAGAAATTTTTACACCCTTACCAGGTACAGCAGTGGCGATAAGAAAAGAGACACCAAATATTTAAAAGATCATTTCATATGATCACTTATATTAGTCTGCACTAGTCTTTCACCTCTTATTTCACTATTCCCAAGAATTCATGGTGCAGGGCTCACGTAATTCTACGATATTTGCAGCAAACAACTATTTTGATAAGTCATTATTCAAGAATATACAGGGGCACCTGGGGGGCTGAGTCAATTAACCGTCTGACTTCGGCTCAGGTCATGATTTCACAGTCCATGAGTTCAAGTCCTGTGTCGGGCTCTGTGCTGACAGCTAGCTCAGAGCCTCGAGCCAGAGCTTCAGATTCTGTATCTCCCTCTCTCTCTGACCCTTCCCCACCCCTGCTCACAATCTCTCTCTCTCAAAAATAAATAAACATTAAAAAAAATACATAGAAAATATGGAAAATTTCATCTGAGAATTAGGACCTTAAAAAAGAAAAGAAAAAAGAAAATTCTGCACCTACCTAACACAGAATATGAAGCAAGGAATTCAATGGATGGGTTAAACAGCTGATAAAAATAGTAGAATACAGGACTAGTAAACTGAAAGACAGGTCAATAGAAAATGTCCAAATTAAAGTTCAGAGAAATAAAAGAAAGTTAGTTCGGAGAGCAAAATCAGAAAATAATTTATCCTGTATAAACTTACAGTTAGGGAAATACTAAAAGAGTTTTTCAAGCAAAAGGAAAATAATTCTAAGAAAATACAAAATTACAGGAAAGAATTAAAACAATGAGGGGGTAAATATGAGTAAATATGGATAAATACTGACTAAATGTTTTGTTTAAACAATAATAAGGTACTGTAGGGTTTAAGATATATGTAGAAATAAAATATCTGAAAATAACAAGACAAAAGATAGGAGGGAAGGATATGGAATTTACAGCAACTTAAGATTCTAGCAATATTGGGAAAGTGATAGAAACAATCATTTATATTAAATATAAATGAGTCAAGGACACATGTTTAATCTCTAGTTTAACCGTAAAAAGAACAGTAAAATAATATGTAACTGAAGTCAACAGGGAGAAAAAATGGAATTAAAAAAACTGACTTATAAAATAAATCAACAAAGAAAAAGAAACATAAAGCAGTTAAGCAGAAAATAAATGAGATAGTATTTAAACTAAAATATATCAGTAATTGCATTAAATGTAAATAGATAATATACTTTAGCTAAAATTAAAAACTTAAAAACACCATAAATAGAAATAAAGGACAAGTCACAAACTTGAAGGAGACCAATTCAATTCATATATAACCAAATGATTAGTATCCAGAACAAGTGGACTCTCATAAGTCAAAAAGAAAGTGCCATGAACCCAACAGAAGAAAGGGTCAGCCTCTGAATGCACATTTCACAGAAAAGAAAATGTGAATAGTAAATAAACATGAAAAGATGCTCAGTCTCATTTGGAATCAGAGATATTCAAATTAATCAGCAGACACCATCAGACTGACATAATGTCTGACAGTACTAAAGGAAAACAACAGGAATTCTTAGACAGTGTTGTGGAAGAAACATTAGCTCAACCACTTTGGAAAAAATTGTCATTATTTAACAAAACAAAAGATAGAATAAACCAAAAGTAGCAATTTTACATCTAAGTAAATATTCTAGAGAAAATCTTAATGTATACCAGGAGACATTTACAAGATTATTATACATGGCAGGACTATTTTTAAGAGCACTAAACTAGAAACCACCCACCTGTCCATCAACAGGGTGGATAAACAAATTATACTATATTCATTTAGTGGATATATAGCAGTGAAAATAAGTGAATTATAGCCATGTTCTACAAGAAAAAAACTCTCAGGAATATAATATGGAGTGAAAAAAACTGAAGAATACATTCTACATATTCCATTTACTTGAAGTTCAAAAATGAACAAATCTAAATAATGTATTATGTAAGGATACAAACATATATTATAAGCCTATAAAGAAAAGTAAGGCGGGGGGCGCTGGATAGCGCAGTCCATTAAGTGTCCAACTTCGGCTCGTGTCATGATCTCATGGTTCATGAGTTCAAGTCCCGTGTCAGGCTCTATGCTGACAGCTTGCAGCCTGGAACATGCTCCAATTCCAGTCAAATTCTGTGTCTCCTTTTCTCTCTCTGCCCCTCTCCCACTCTGTGTCTCTCTCTCAAAAATAAATAAACATTAAAGAAAAAAAAGGAGAAAAGTAAGGGAATGATAATCAGGATAACTTAGCTAGTGTGAGGGACAGGAGGAAAAAGGAAGGAATAGAGGAGGAATATACAGTACAAAGGAGACTCCAAAGGCAATGGCTTTTATTAAAATATAGGCTGAACATGTAACAGTTATAGTGACATGTTATTTAATAATTTTTATATTTCCCATATTCATTTGTATATTTTTAACATTTAATAAAAAACAATATAAAACATGCACTAGTCCTAGTCCTTTTCATTTATCACTGTATGTGTACAACACTGAACCTAATTTTTTTCCAGTGAGAAAAATTATATAATAACCTAAAATATTTTTAAAGAGTTAGTTCCAAAACTATGAAAAAATCATTAAAATGTTTCAAAACCAAACTCCTTAAATTATCTTAGATTTTTTATAAGTGGTATTTGCGATACATCATTAAAACCATAACTAATCTAAACGTTGTCAAAATCAATACACAGAAAATTCCAAAGGCACTGTGAAATACTTCGTGCTTTACGATACATAAACCAGTGCTTGGACTAGTGTTTTATCTCCACGTCGATGCCTGTCTGTATGCCTTTAGTGCATAAAAACTTTTCACTGAGCAATAATCATTTTTATAGAACCAAGGGGTCAACATGAGCAAAGGCAAAAAAGCCAGACAAACCTGGCCTGAAATTCGGGCTGAGACGGGGTACGGGAGAAGACGCTAACTACAGAAGACCTCCCATGCTGTGCAACGGGAATCTCCTTTCAGATTACAGAAGAACTGGTACTGTGATGGCACACGTACAATACCTACTCCCTCGTGTAACACCTCACATTATACACAGAGATCATCAATGAAGGACAAGGCCCCATAGTAGCGGGAGATGCCTATGATGGAGGGAGGTGTGTTCTTGGAAAACCGGTGCCCCACTAACCACCACAGCTTTGCTGAGCACTGCATGAGGTTTTAAGATTGGTCATTGATGATACTGTGTAAGACACATTCAAGGGGACAACGCTGGGGAGAGGGAGACTTGCAAGCAGTTATGGAACTAATCTTGAAATCAAAAAGAAGGGTAGAGTTTGAGAAATCCTGAAACAATAAAAGACTGTTGGGTTTGGCAGTGCGAGATGAGCCAGAAGAAAAAGTCCTCTTCACCATGAGATAATACAGGCACAGTACCTTGGGCTTTCCAGTCTATGAAATGGTGTGAAATATGAAGAGAACAAAAAAAGTTGTGCTCTCAAATACAAAAGGAAAAAATTCAACATTAAAGTTAATTTTAAAAGCAATAACTTTTTTGAAAACCTAAACAATCTTAACACCAAAAACCATATATTTGATATGGGATACAGTGTCTGCTGTGATGTGAGGGGAGGGCCTCTGACGGCAGTAGGGCCGGGGCCTACACACAGCTGAAAACAGAGCTAAGAGAAAAGAGAAAAGCGAGGTCTCGGCTTCAGCCCCTGTGGACGGACAAAACCCTAGTGTCACCAGTAATAAAGGGAATACAGATGTTACAGCCTATCTGGGAGTAAAAGTGTGGAGTTCCGTTTTGGACACAAAGAGGTTGAGGTGCCAATGGAGCAGCCTGACTTCAAGGATGCGCTCCTAACTTCAGGGCCTATGGTTAACACAGTAAATGCATAATGAACGTTGACGGCTATAAATTACAAAACTGGTTCCCTAAGAGATCGTGCATTATGTTAAAAACAAAACAAATTGATGTGAATTGGGACAATCACCGTTTGAAATGGGGAGTATCAGACATATCAATATGACTTACTTACATATTCTTCTTAACACTTCCCTGCTGTACATCTAGCTCAAAGCAAGGAAGATCGTATTTTAGCATATAAATTACTCACAATGTATATTCACAAATTCCCTACTCCCACGACTGCCCCTTTCACTCATTACTATTTCTTTTCCATGTGACAATTTTACGGTCACTTTCAATAACAAAAGGAAGGCTGTGTGTTTCCCCCAGACATATGAATTAAAAACATTCCCAACAATCTATGTTCATCTATTCTCTAATTTCTATTCTAGGATTTCCTGGGCTGGAGTGGATGGGAAGTGATTATAAAATTGCAGTGAGGAGTAGCATGAGAGAGGGTAAGAGGGTGGGAATGAGGCAGAGCTTGGGGGCTCTGGGTGCTACTTTCCTCCACACTAAACCCTTGACCCTAGGGTGTTTACAGATGTCCTTCAGTGAAAACTGAGTGACAGCCACGCTAGAAAATGAGTGGCAATATGGCATAATGGAAAGTACCTGAACTTTGCAATGAGGGAACACCGAGCTCAAATTCAGTTCTGTAACTTACTATGTGATCTCAGAGGGACCTAGGGCAGATGGCAATAAAGGGGAAAGGAAGAGAGTGTTGTGCAGACACCTGTCTCTTCCTCTCCCTTCCCCCCCATCCTTCCTTCTTTGTTATTCTGGTCCATAAATCTTTACATGTACGCTCATTTACCCCAGACACACAGATGACCAGACTATTTGAAAATGGGGTGTTGCAGAATCCTAGAATTACAAAACGTTAGGAGTAGAAAGAGGAAAAAACTGACTTTAGGAAATTCTGTGTGACTTATGCCGAATCAGTTTTTAGTTCATTTAGTGGTAATAAAATAAATATTTGAATTCCCAGCCCAGATTTTTTTCCCCTGTATGCCACAATTTAAACCTGAAAAACAATATAATTAAATAATTGAAGGGGGATTTACACTTTATAATTTGCCATAAAAAGCCGATTTCCATGCCTGCAACAAGCTTTATTCTCCAAGTACACAATTAATCTAGAATTCAGGAGGAAATAATACCGAATTATATCGTTCTTCTTGTCAGAAAGATTAAGTCTTGTGGATGAGAGTAAGAGCAGTCCCTGCTCATTCAAACAGGCATAAGTGATTGGAGAAGGCGTTTGACACATTCATATTAGAGCAACAATATCATCTTTCTGTTCTCTCCTTGTAGCTACCAAAAGAAACTGTCATGTCTTTGACCTTTTGCTTGGGAAGCTTCTGCTTTTAAGTCTTTTCAAAAGAATAGATGAATGAATGAACGAAGACCATGGATAAGTATTCCAAACCTTTGGAGAGGCAGCACTGTAGAGTAAGAGCACAGACTCTGACGCCAGAGTATCTGGGTTCAAGTATCAGCTATACAAATAATTAAACGTATGATCTTGGCCAAGTTATTCAATCACTAGGCCCTCAGTTCTCTCATCCGTAAAGTGGCGATAGTAACAGAACATAGCTAACAGAACATAGCGTTGCTGAGAAGATTAAATGAGGGTCAAGGCCTGACATAAGGTAAGCCCAGTGGATAAGCATGCTAGGCTATTGTGTTACTGTTCTGTTTTTATTGCACAGTTAATGGAAATATTAGTTTCTGGGCACTGTACTATAAGGTAAGAACAGCCAAAATACTAGGCAAAGTTTAGTTGACAGGAAAGAGCCAAGAGCTCCCAAGAAAAGCAGCTTCAACCAAAAGCCATCCTAAGAGAAATGATATTGGCTTTAATTTTATGAGTTACAAAGGTCTTAGTTCCCTTCCTTATTCAAAAAATAGATGGGAGCTGACACAGCAGGACAGAGGGGGAGAACGGGGAAGATGAAACAGAAGAAAGCAGCTACAATAAAAATGCTTTAAAAGTTTTTCAGTTCTTAATTACTGAGTGCTACCATTCATGAGGAATTTTTTAAGGGTCTCAAAGCTATTAAAATGGTAATTAGGTCCCAAGAAAACAAGAACCAATTCAATTACATGCTGGATGCTTTTAAAATTGAAAGCCCTCTATTAAGAGGGTTTTAAATGAAGCACAGTTATAATTACAGGTCCACGACCAACCTTAAAGCCAAAGTGTAGGTCCCTGGCTGACGCTGGCTCTCGCGAATGAGGTAACTCCCCTCAGCTACACTCAAGAGCTGGTCTGCTTCTTCTCGGGAGATCATGCCGTGAAATCTACGAGAAAAGTCAATGCAGAAACTGAATGCTTCCCACCTTTCTCAATAAAGCAGGATAAAACAAAAACCCTCCACCTAGACAAAGTACTGCCAGAGAATCGAAGGGGAGCAGTTGGGTTTAACTCTGCTTCTGTTTCTCTGGGCCTGGCTCCTGGCCAGCTTCTCTGCGGTACGGAGAACCGCACCAAAGTAGTTCTCCAATTCATTTAACAATTGTGAAATCAAAATTCACATCTATCTAAGGGAAGATCAAACCACCTCTCTCAAGAGGACAGTTTCCTTCTTATGTAGCCAGCTGACCATATGGACATACTAGAAAATAGACAAAAATGTGTCCCATTTCCTCCCTTCACACTCGTGGCACTGCTCCAGAATTTTGGCTCACAGTCTATGCTGGCAATCTTCCAGGACCCTGGGTTGCCCTTAATTGGCATGATTGCCCAATAATGTGCATAATCTGCATCACTGGATACTCAAGCCAAAAGCAAACAACAGGAATACTTGCTTTCACTCGCTGCTAAAACCCTATTTTTGATTAACAGGGAAAAAAGCATGAAGAAAAAACATAAATAACACATGCTTTAAACAAAGGCAGTGGATTCATCTATAGCATTCTGACAGGAAACATTGACAAAGAAAGAAACTGGCAGCGGTGACTGATGATTAATACTAAAAATCAAAAACCACCTTATATTTGTATGGTGACCTACAATTTACAGAGAACTTACATGTACATTACAGCCTTTCAGTAATTCAAGGATAACTGAATTGAGAAACTGCTCAAGTGAAACTGCGGTTTTTTCTGGTATGAAAGAAACAAAAGTCACTTGATTTTAGAATGATACATTTAAAAGGCCCTGAAATGGCACCTTAATAATTTAGGAACTATACCAGGGGGGTAAGTGCCAAGCTTCTGGAGTCTTTCTCAGGAGACTGGTTCAGTCTTTCTCAATTCAAGTCCTAAAACAGTTCATGATACAAATGTTCAAATCATGACAATCAGAGCAGCCAGGTCTGAAAGCAGACTCCGGGAATTTCTTATTTCCATGCATTCCTCAATCGTTCAGAACTGGGTCCATCAGACATTGCAGGAGGCTAGAAGATGGAATTTATCTCTGCTAGTAACACATACCATTAGATTAGCACACTGGCTTTCTGTTTTACGTTTAAATGACATTAATTAATCAAATTAGTAAAATTCAATATTTATTTGTTTTTTAAAACTCAATTAATTTAAAAGAAAATCTCATCAAAGCACACAAATTTTGGAAAAGAACTTGACAACATGGGTATTTAAAGAACTGTAAAACTGTTCATGTCAGCTGAACCAAAATTTCAATCCCCAAAAAAGC
This sequence comes from Crocuta crocuta, assembly GCF_008692635.1. Lineage (NCBI taxonomy): Eukaryota > Metazoa > Chordata > Mammalia > Carnivora > Hyaenidae > Crocuta > Crocuta crocuta. Next base: position 8,624,733 of record NW_027551572.1, read on the forward strand.
TTTATGCACGATGTTTCTGATGGTATTATTTTTAATAATACAGTTTAAAAGCAAACTAAATGCCAGAGGCAGCAAAGTGACTAAACTATGGTATAGCTATAAAAAACAGCAGCGGCTCCCCCCAACTTATGTATCTGTGTTCTATTCACAAACGTGTCGAAAACTTAAACAGAATTTTGAAAGATATTTAAAATATTTGCTATATACATCACTATTTATCTGATAGGATCTTAAGCCTTGAAAAACAAATGATTTTATTTGAAGAATGATGGGATTATAGGTGATTTTTATTCCTCTTTCCAAAGGCCTATACTTTTTTATTATAATCATAAAAACTAATAGAATTTTAAAAATTATTGCATTTTTCATAAAAGAGAAAAATGCTCATTATTAATATTAAGTGGAAAATCAGACTATAAAATTATATGTATAATATCCCATTTTTGTAAAACCATTAGGAAAACAGAGCCTCAGAAGGTAACATTTCAAATTATTAACATTAGTTATTTCTGCATAAGTTCATTTGTAGAATATTTAGAAAATAAAAAAAGTGTAAATATACAAAAAAACCACCCCAACCCACTGTATGTACATATGCGAATATATATCGATATGCTTAATATACATACACACAATCATATATATTTTCCTCATATATATCTACTATTACTTATCTATATGAACAGCATGTTTAACATTTTTCCATGCTATTTTCTTCTCTATGCTTATCTTTATTTTCCCCATTTTCACTAATTAGAATAATTCTATTTGTGGGGCACTTGGGTGGCTCAGTCAGTTAAGCGTCTGACTTCGGCTCAGGTCATGATCTCATGGTTCATGGGTTCGAGGCCCGCGTCGAGCTCTATGCTGACAGACAGCTTAGAGCCTGGAGCCTGCTTCGGATTCTGTGTCTCCCTCTCTCTCCGACCCTCCCCTGCTCATGCTGTCTCTCTCTCTCTCAGAAATAAATTTTTTAAAAAAACATTTTAAAGAAAGAATAATTCTATTTGTAACAAAAAATGAATTTAACTCATGCAAACTTGAATACCTCCTTCATTTTGCTTTTATTTTTACTAGAAGCATTCATTTACCTGCCTCTCTTACACATTCCAATCTATAAAATGTTTTCTCATAATCCATACTTACTCTCTTCCATAATACTTTGGTCTGTTTTCAACCTATTTGGGAAGAAAGAAAAAGATATTTGTGAAAATGCAAATGTCCACAACCTAACTCAACATTGTGTATTTGTGGCAAATTAAGCATATGTATGCAAATTAAGCATGTACATGCTTATATATTGTGGATTATTACTCACCCATAAAAAAGAATGGGATCTTGCCATTTGCAATAATATGGAGATATTATGCAAAGTGAAATAAGTCAGACAGAGAAAGACAAATGCCATATGATTTCACTTAATAGAATCTAAAAAACAAAGTGAACACACTCTTAACTACAGAGATCAAATTCATGGTTGCCAGAGGGGAACAAAAGGGAGGGGATGGGTGAAATAGATACAGGGGATAAAGAGATGCAAACTTCCAGTTATAAAATAAGTCACAGAGATAACAGGGACTGTAGTCAATACTATTGCAATAAGGCTGTATGGGGACAGATGGCGACTACACTTATTGTGAGCACCGAGTAACCTACAGATTTGTTGAATCAATACGTTGTACACCGTACAAACTACTATAACACTGTGTCAATTACACTTTAATAATTAAAAAAAGTAAAAAGTAGTGAGCCTGGGTGGCTCAGTTATGCAACTGACTTCGGTTCAGGTTATGATCTCACAGTTCATGAGTTCGAATCCCACATCAGGTGAGGTCTAGCCCCACTCTGGGTGAGCACAAGCCCCAGGTGAGCCCTGCTTCACTCACTCTCTCTCCATCTCTCTCTCTCTCTCTGCCCTTCAGTCACTCATGCTCACGCTCTCTCAAAAAGAAAAAATTAAAAAATTATAAACAGATTAAAAAAATTTTAATAATAAAAAATTAAAAGTGAAAATAAATATATTTACACCAATATACACCAATAGGGGAATAACTAAGCTGATTTATGGTAAATGCACAGCTTAGAGGAATGTGCAGGGACTACACAGGGACTAACATGAAGAAGTCACCAAGACAAACCACTGAATACAAACATAAGTCACGAAAAAATTATACAGTATGACACCATTTAGGAAAAGCACATGTACATGGAATACTTTAATATATATTAATAGAGAGAGATCTGGAAAAATATATACCAAATTCAAATGGTTTCCTTCCAGAAAGGTTGGGGAGGAAATGAACTTAAAGGCCCATCAGAAAGGCAAAAGAGAGGCTTTAGAATTACCTGTAATATAATTTTTATTTTTATTTCTTTTTTACATGTTTAAAAAAATTTTTTATTTGAGAGAGAGAGTGAGCGCAAGTGGGGAAGAGGGAGAGAACGGGAGAGAGAGAATCTTAATACAAGCTCCATGCTCAGCATGGAGCCCAACATGGGGTTCAATCCCATGACCCTGAGATCAAGACCTGAGCCAAAATTAAGAGTCAGATGCTCAACTGACTGAGCCATCTGTAATGTAATTTTTAAATAAAGAATGCATTCATGCATTGCTGATATAGCCGATATCACCTATAAAAAATAGCAACTGAGATTAACTTTTGTGTAACTTAATATTAGAGTCTCAGACACATTAGGGTATGTTCCCTCAGTGGGGTCCCTCAAATCATAAGATCTTTGCAGGTGGCTGAAGATTAAAACACTTTATCAGGCCTATGGGAATGAAGTAAAAAGAAAGGAAAGTTCTTGAATACACTCTACTCATTGATGAAAATTCTGGACAAGTACAAAGAAGTGGTGTGGCTGAGGGACTGGTGACTATAAACGGTGTAGCAATCCAATGGTGTTACAACCCAAGAAAAAACAGTGATTATGTCCTGCATTAAATACACAATAAGCTTCCACTGATTGCCTAAGTAGTCATCTTTGTAACACAAGTGATTAGGTTTTTCATTGCGGAATAACTTTTTTTGCTTTACTCAAAAATTATTTGAATTAAAGGAAATTAGGTAATTTTCTTAGGATGATTAATAAGGTACTGTTAAAATATGCAACAAGCCCAAAATAAAACTGACAAACCAAATGCACCTCTTCTGCATTTCTATAATGGAAATATCAACTAAAACAATTTTAAATGAATTCTTTTTCCCATATCTAGTGAAGAGTTTCAGAATATGCCACTTTAGCATAAGGATTATTTTGCACTGAAGGCAATTAAGAAACAGCAAACATGTTAGAAACAATCAGTCCACCCCCTTTCCAACTCAAAGCAGGGCATAAATTTCCCTTTGTAAAGGGAGGGATACCTTTACAACAGGGAGAGAAGAACACAATGACTCCAGGAACAACTCTTACCATCTGAGATAACTTGAGTCTGCATAATAAACCTTACCAAACAACCCTTATTTATTAAACATTTCCCAGTCACCTTCCCACAACTCACCCTAACAGGCTCTAAAGCCCAAATCACTTTTCCTGTCTGGTCTCTACAGCACTTTATTATCCTTTATTAAAGGGGTATATAAGCCTCTTTGAGGTTTCAATTATCTGCTGTGAGCCCCTCCTCCCCTGTGTGCATATGAAACAGCCCTTTTGCCCTGTTTTTGTTTTTGAGAGAGCATGAGCAGGGAAGGGGCAGAGAGAGATGGAGAGAGAGAGGGAGAGGGAAGGAAAGAAAACATCCCAAGCAGGCACTGCACTGTCAGCACAGAGCACAGAGAGGGGGCTTCATCCCACGCACTCTGAGATTCTGACCTGAGCCAAAATCAAGAGCTGGACCCTTAACTAACTGAGCCCCGCAGCCACCCCAGAACTTTTCTACTGTTAATCTCTCTTTTGTCAGTTTCATGTGTCACCCCCAGACACTGAAGAGGACGAAAGAGTTTTTCATTCCCTACAACACCATTTAGATTTTTGCTGATATTTAAGATGTCTGTTACTTAAGTGGTGAGCCGGAAGTCTTTTCAAACTCATAAGAGAGTATTACTCTGATACATAATCAAATAAAAAAGTTAATAATATAAGTAATGATTATTAATGATTCCAACTAATTCACTTTCAAGTACATCAAACTAGGAATTTAAATGTTTTATGTAATAATAAAAATATATTAATGCTTATACAAACATTTGTATAAGCACACACTTCTAAGTTTTTAAAAAGTAATTTAAAAAATAAGGTTCATAATAGTAGTTGAGGGATTTTTTTATGGACTAAAACTGTCTGATATCAATATGACTAAGTAAGACCTGATTTTAAATTAGTACTTATGTTGAACCTTATGCTTTGCTTTCTCTCATTTTCTATGTTTAGTAGTTAACATCTTTTTCATGATACCGTATCATGGGTAGGAAAAATGGGAAACAAAGGGAACAAAAAAGATTCCAACTAAAAATAAAAGATGTTCATAAAGTGCTTTGTAGTTTCGTTGCAGAAACATATGTTATACCGCCAGAGGGAGAAAGTCTTAAGTTAATCTATCATTACTGAATATGACACAAAGTGCAAAGTGTAAGAATTCCATATATAGTAGATGCCATTTTATAATATTTTAAATATCAATGGAATTTGTTAAATTAACACTTACTGTAGTTTTGTAACTAATGAATGATTTTTTAATGATTATTTTTTAACATACAGTGTTATATACTATTTTCTTCTTCTTTTTTTTTAATAATTTGAGAGAGAGAGAAAGAGAAAAAAAGAAAGAGAATCTTAAGCAGGCTCCACACACAGTGTGGAGTGCAATGGAGGACTTGATCCCATGACCCTGGGATCATGACCTGAGCTGAAATCAAGATTCAGATGCTCAACTGACTGAACCACCCAGCCACCGTGAACTATTTTCTTCATACATAAAACATTTTAATCAAATTCACCAATCACACTCTTTCAAATTAAAGAAGTCTTATTTCTTATCTTATTTTCCACAAAAACAAGAAATGTTTGTTTAATATTTCTTGCTCTCCAAAGGAAATCTGAAAACTGAAGAAACAAACACTAAAAGTATTATAAATGTTAATTCACCCCCTCCTCCCCTACAATGTTACAGACTGACCTTTCAAATTATTATTTTTTCACTAAGGCATCTTTCTCCCATGGCTATAAATCAGAACAGTTGTTCCCCCACCCACAAATTTTTCTAATTTAAATTCAAATTTAAAGAACATGTACTTCTGAAGGCAATGTCACGAGAACAGTGAAGCAGAAAATTTCCAAAATGTTTAATGCTGCTCTTTTCTAACAGTGGTGGTGACCTGGTCAGAAGTCACAGAAAATCATTCTTTCTTTCTTGTTTCCACTGTAAAAATAGTACTTGGGGGCAGGTACTTGAAACCTAGTCTGGAAGTCTACGATGCTTATAAAAGTTAGGGTATACACATGTGAAATTGTAAGAAATAATAGAACCCTGGTCAAATATTTACTATTTTTTTTCAGACAGCAGTCTAGACTATATATATATATATATAAAGGCTACACACAAAGTACAAATGTTTACAAGTGTCAAGATTTTGTTTTGCATTGTTTTTCAAAGTGGCTCAGTTGTTTAGAGACATTAAAGAGGGGAAAAGGGAGAAAAGTACATATTTGGTATTTGGTTCCTACAATGGTAGATTCTGAATTAGTAAGTCAACTCAATACTCAACTCTAACTTTGGATCTATTTTAGTTTCCTATTTAGTTCCCTCCTGTCAGGGAGGAGTAGAGGGAGAAGGAAAGGAGAGGAGGAATTTTACAACTGCTCCAGCACAGTCAAAGACTGGAAATGGAGGGGCACCTGCGTGGCTCAGTCAGTTAAGCATCCAGCTTTGGCTCAGGTCATACTCTCACGGTTCGTGGGTTCAAGCCCTGCATCAGGCTCTGAGCTGATAGCTCAGAGTCTACAGCCTGCTTTCGGATTCTGTGTCTCCCTCCCCCACTTTGTCTCTGTCTGTCTCTCTCTCTCTCTCAATTCTAAACAAACAAACAAACAAATAAGTAACTGGAACTGGATAACCCAGAAAGATGTCCTACATATAAACAATGCATAGTTTTCCACTGAAGCACAAATGTTTTCACTACATTTTCTAAATTACTAGGGTTTTTTTTTTTTTTTACTGCACTTTACACCACCGAAAATATCAACATGGGTAATAGTTAAGCTTCAACAAGCCAAAATAATTTAAACTTACAACAACTTAAAAACAAACAAACAAAAAAACAGTGCCAGCATAGCAGAAGAGTTAAGTACACATCAAATAACTACATGGCTGGAAATGACTTATAGGGAAGAAGGGAGAAAAAAGAGATCAGAGATGTTTTAGAACTTATAAAGACTGTTTCATTTTTTATCCTCCATTAACAGTAAGATAAACTTCTAGGTACCTGGCTTCCTCCTCAATTCTGTAGCATTCTTGGTGATATTTAGATACAAGTGAGAAGGGCTAAGAACGCAGCTTGTGTCTCACTACTTTAGACATAGCCAAGCAAACCATTAACCTTCAGCATGCCAAGTNGCAAGTGAGAAGGGCTAAGAACGCAGCTTGTGTCTCACTGTACTTTAGACATAGCCAAGCAAACCATTAACCTTCAGCATGCCAAGTAGGTTCTCTCTCTATTTCCTGTCAGATTTCACCAATTCAATGAAGAATATGTATTTACAGTGTTTTTTTAAGCTCTGTAATTACTACTTAGTGACTTGCTAAATACCAGTTATTCAGCTTCCCAATATTAGTTATTATTTTTATTAGTCTAGAACTAAAAAAGGATAACAATTTAAAAACACAAGATTCTTTGTTTACTACTTTCCCACCTTAGATTCAAGCAACTTGTAGGTTATGGGAATAAAGAGGTAGAAAGCACCAATCTGTTTATTTAACAGTTAACTTGGTAAAGGAGTTCTTTTTGGAACTGTAGTTGTGATCTCCAATTTTATAAATATACTTCTACATTAAAGCATCATGGATCTTGACATCAAAGCATATCTTACTACCCAATTGCTTCTGAACACTGAATTTTAAACAAGAGCAAAAGATGACCCAAAAAAGGGGCCCTTTCAAAAGTAAAATAAGGTGAAAACAGGCTCTTGAGTGATAGGCTGATTTTAAAATAAACAGTTTTACTAATTCAATAAGACTACACAGCATTCATAAAAAAATTTAAAAAAATACTTTCCAGCCACATACTTTGAGTGTTAAATAACAGATGGTCACAACACCCAACACCCCAGAGATCTATGAGCATGATAACCTTTACTTTTAGAATCCAAAGTTCAGCTATAGGCTTTCAGCATATAGCAGCATTTGCATCAGTTGTGAAGCTACAATTTCAATTCAGGTGCTTTCTTCCCACTTTTGAAACAAACTCTTGTGCTCCCACCTACCAAAACATGTCCTCTAAAACAGAGGCAACATAAAACAAATGCTTTATACCTCCAGTTCATTCACATAACCAAATGTCTTCATTAAGCACCTACTTATGTGTCAAACCCTGTTCAAGGCACCTGGGACATACTGATGAACGACACAGACCAGGATCCTACCCTCACGGAGCCTATTTTCAAGGAAAAGGAGATGGCAATAAACAATAAACATAATAAATAAGTAAACTATCTAGTATGTTACAAAATGAAAAGTGTTATGAAAACAACGTAAAACAAGCACGAATTGTAAATGCTGGGGGGTGATAAAGTCTAATTATAAATACAGTGGCCAGGATGGACCTTGCTAAAAAGGGAAGACTTGAGAAGACTTGAAGACGATGAAGAGAGATATTAGAGACAAGAACATTCCAGAAAGGGGAGTTGGTGCAAGGGCTTGGAGGGAGGAGCACAGCTAGAGTATGTGAAAAACAAGAAGGGTGGTCTGATCAAAGCAAGACAGGGAGAGAGAAGAAGGGACAGGGAAACAGTAGGAGACAAGCACAAAAAAATAAAGTGCATGGGGAGATTACATAGGGCTTCAGAAGCCCTTGTTAGGACTTGGCTTTTACTGTGGGTGAAATGCGGAACCACTGCACAGTTCTGAGTAGAAAAGTGATGAGATCTGACTAAAGTTCTAAAAGGAAACATTGGTGATGAGAACAGACTATGTGGGGAAAGATCGGTTAAGAACTATTTCAGTTACACAACTGAGAGATTATTGAATGTTGGGGTATAATAATTTATGATGACAAAGTGACTTAAATATATACCAACTAGACACAACAGAAGTTTACTTCTTGCTTGTATAATATCCCTGGATTAGTATGCAGGTCAGGAAGACTACTGTCCAACATCTAGACGGCTTCCATCTTTTAGCTTTTCAACTACCTTTTTGAGATCCCCTGTTTTTATCTAAATCTAAGCAGAAAGGAGCATAACATGGAGGAACTTAGATCAGAAGGTTTAGTGGGTCCGGCATTCAAGTGCACCTCTATTCCACAAAAGAGAATGGTCATATGGACATAACCACATAAAGATGGAGAAATTTAGTCCAACTATGTTTCTAAAGAAAGGAAGAATGGATTTTGGTGTGTATCTAGCAGTTCCCACAGTTCATATCCAAACTGTAGCCATGGAAGTAAGTGGTAGGATTCTTGACATATTGTGCACACATTCTAAAAATAGACCCAGTATGGTTTCCTGATGAATTAATCATGGGTTGGTGAGAAGAAAAAAAGAAAAAGAAAAAACCTCAAGGATAATGCATGGTTTTTGATCTAAACAACAGGAAGGAACTGCCATTAAGCAACATGTGGAAAGCTCTGTTTGGTAAAGCAGATCTGCAGAGGAGGGTGAAGGTCAGTTCTGTTTTACATGTTATATTTGAGATGACCTCAGGGGAGGATATTGAATAAGCAACTGATTACATGGCCTGGAATTTGGGAAAAGAGGACTGGACTGGGAATTGTAAGTCTTATTAAAACCTGAAATTGGCAACATCACCAGGGAATAAAAGATGAGAAGCAATGAAGATCAAGGATGGAGCCCTAGAACACCTGAACATCAAGGCCAGGAAGAAGACAAACCAGCAAAGGTGACTGTGAAGGCAGGAGAAAAAAACAAAAGACTGTAAAGTCCTGGAAATGAAGTGAGAGTTGTCAAGGTGAGAGTCATCATCTGTGCCACTTGCTGCTGACTGGCATTAGATTGAGCAAACTGGAGCTCACAGGTGACCTTGCCTATGCAGTGCTACTGGAGCACTAGTGGGTAATAGCCTGTCTGAAGTGGGTTTAAGACAAAATAGGAAGAGCAGGATTGGAAGAGCAAGTATAGATACAGCTTCAAGTATTTTCTACAAAGGGGAACAAAGAAATTGGGCAGGGCAGATGGGAAAAGTAGGGTCAAGACAATTCTCTAAGACGGGAGACATAATAGGATGTCTGTAGGCTGATGTACAAAGCAAAAAACTGTTGATGGTGAAAGAGAGGGGAGATTGCTAGGATTAGGTCCTCAAGTAGATGAGAGGAAATGGGAGCGGGTGGAGAGCCGACCGTGATTTAGGATAACAGGCAAGAACGCAGAATACGTGGGCCCAAATGCTGACGGGTGAGTTGATGTAGCACCGAAAGTCTGCAGAAGTTCTCCTCTGATTGCTTCAATCAGGAATAAAGTAGGATACAAAATTATGAGCTGAGAATTAGGGGAGGAATAAGGTATTGAAGGTTTGAGGGGAAATCACGGTATGATTACCAGTGAGCAGGAAGTATGAACTTGACGTTCATAAATTTATTGTGAAGCCTATTCAGCACTTTGTTTTTCTCTTTCAGTTTCTTGGAAGTTCATGTGGAGTAGACAGAAGTAGATTTTAAAAAGGGCTGTGGTTTTGCCAAGCAAGCATGACATTAGAGAAGATCACGAGAGGGAAGCTGACTGGTTTGCCAACATCTACCTAGACTTCTCTCTCTCATTCAGCTCCATGACTATCTACTCACCAAAGTCCTGTGAATTCTACTGCTTTACCTATTCCCATTCCTGCACCTCTTGGTTATTTTCAGGAACAGTGTCGTATCATGCCTTCATCGCTTTTCACCAGGATTACCGTAATCCCCCCAAAACCAGTCTTTCTGTCTCTAAAATGTCCATCTTCCTTTCCAGTCTATCTTCCACACTGCAGATAGAATGTGCTTTCTGTGCCCAAATCTGATCACATTAACACACTTTCACTTTCCATAACTATCAGGATAAACTCCAAATAGCTATGCTTAGAACACGGAAGTTTCTATTAGCAGTGCTTGCTTGGCTCTGCGGTTGCACCTGCCACGCTCCCACCAGTACTCTGTGCTTGCCCACAGGAACCAGATACAAACATAACTAGGCAACTGCCACCAAATCTGCTGTAAGGTTCACTCCTTGCTCCATCCTCTACCTAGACAGGAAGCTCCTTGAGGAGACGGGACTTGCTTTATTTGACTTAAATCTTGAAGACTTAGCAGATAGAAGCCCCTCAGAGAATACTGATTCAATGAATAAACACACACATGCCTCAAAAAGAACTCGAGCCTAAGAGCTACAGACATTAATACACATATTTTTTGCAAACCATATAAGAGCATTATGTTGCAAAACAAAGTACACAACAATATTCATTCATCCAACAAAGATTTATGAGCCTTTATTACACAGAAGTCATCATAGCCAGGTGCTGAATATAATCTACCAGGGTGAGACAGTAAGTAAAGAACTGATTACAGTCTATTTTGTACTTCTATAACCAGATTTTAAGAAAGACTTTTAAAAACATGTGCTGGCAAAATGTATATCATATCTACATCTAACCGGTATTGTGACTAGAATTAGAAGACAACGGTGAAACGTGTAACGTTTTCTATATTCCTCATTACACTAACAGCAATGAACTTGAGTTTGGTGCATTCTCTCCAGCCTCAGTCTGCTTTACCTATTACCTTAGAAAACACAACTGGTTGTTATAATAAGAAACTTCCTCAAAAATGCTATCTGGCTCCCTGTAACACTAGCTCCCAAAGGTGTCACAAAGAGCAGAGATTTGGTTTTGAGCATAACTACATTCCTACTCTTCAGCTGCCAGAAAAAATAAAAAGTATCCATTTTAAGGCTTTGTGTTAAAGAATGCTTAAATGCCAAACTAGTTTGATTTACATATTAATACAAATGATCTAAAGATATGAAAGTTGATATATATTGTATACCTATATAATTTATAGCTGTATCTCTCTCTCTCTCTGTCTCTCTCTCTCTCTACACACACACACACACACACACACACACACACTTACTTGAATTCAACCAGGTGCTTGACATAAAATAACAAAATCAGGGTGTATGGGTGGCTCAGTCAATTAAGTGTCTAACTTCAACACCTACTTCAGGTCCTCTCTCTCTCCTTCTCTCTCAGCGCCTTCCCTGCTCAGGCCCTCTCTCTCTCTCTCTCTCAAAAATAAATATTTTTTTAATGTTCTATATTTTAATAATCATAATGGCAATTGCAATGATCTGAAATTAGAAAAAAAGCATTACAATTTTATCTTCTGTCAAACTATTGGGTATATTGTGTTTTAGAGTTCTGCCTTCAATAATTTATGACTTGTTTGAACAGTTGAAGAACTCAGGTTTTAAAATAAAGTGTTATGGGTCTTGATTTGGTGAATGCTAATAGCAATTCGGCTGAGAAAGAGCAGAACATGGCATTCACCACCAGAAGTAAGGGCTCAGACCACGAGAGGAGGTCACGAAACATGGCTGGTAACTAAACACATACTCCCTTTGGGTGTGCATAACTCCCCAGCCTCTGAATTTATAAGCTGCGATACAATGCTATGGTTAGAAGAAAGAGGAATAGAAACGTTCATGTACCCATGAACAGGGTCAGTTCCCCCTGTCTTATGACTGTAGAAATTTCCTTAAAGACAGTGTCACTGGACCATTTTTATAATTGTAACTAGTGACCATACAATTTAATAATCTTTATTTAAAAGAACCATCAGTTTATCTACTGCATTAGCTTTTCTCTTTTTCTCTCCACATTTCAGTGATAATTAAATCCTGTTGCCTTTTCCCCCATTAAAACACAGTGACCACTTAGTGCTTAATGTTCCAAATCCAATTCCTCAGTTAAATATTTGAGGTTGAACATCAACTCAGTACATTTTTATCTTTAGTGCTCATCACTCCCAAGGATCTTTAATTCTCCCAAACCAAGTATTTATCATTTAATCAAGACGAAGACTAAAACTTTCTTTATCTAAAATTTTCTTTATCTAAGAAGTATTTTTATGTTACCTCCATCTCACTGATTAATGCCTTTACTTTCCTTTCGAATAGATATCTAAGTTATTTTATTGTTTTACAGGTTTTTTATGAGAAGGCTGAATATTGCTCAAGGTAGTTTTATTAGCATTAGTGACATACTCTTGATATCTATATTTATAAATTTAGCATTAGAGCAATATTGAGTGGGAATGTCATTTCTTTAAAATGAGGCCATTTCCCACCATTTATTAATTGTCCTTTAGTTATCACCTGGTGAAAACAGAAAGCTGTTGTTGAGTATTAAAGAAATTGGTCAAATACAGAAACAAGTTGTTATCGCTACTAATTTGCTAATTAACTAAACGTATTTTATGCATGCATTGCTACTCTTTATGCAGCAGTCAAAGCTGACTAGCTAACAGGTTACCAGGTTTGAACCATATGTAAGGGTGGTCACAGTGTGGTAGGAGAGCCAGTCCACAGTAAAGCCTTTTGCCCACAGAACAGCATTCCTTGGCCACCAATCTGCCCTTAGAACATGATTCCCAACTTCTTGTGAAAGAAAACTAAGCAGAATGAAAACAATTTAAATAAGAAAATTTAGGGGCACCTGTGTGGTTTGGTTGGTTAAGCATCTGACTCTTGATTTCAGCTCAGATCATGATCTCATGGTTTGTGAGTTCAAGCCCCATGTCAGGCTCTGCACTGTTAGACAGAAGTAGACTGGGATTCTACTTCTCCCTCTCTCTCTCTATCTCTCTCTCTCAAAATAAATAAAGAAAAGAAATTCATCTTTAAAAAAACAAGGAAAATTTAAATAAGAAAATCTCACTTGTGTCCCCTGTTTTCCGGTGCTTATATGTCTTCCTTTATCCAACAGTCTAGAATAGGACTCTCTTGTTTTTCAGGAGATGGCAGTATTTTGTCAACTACATCACAAAACTAATCAAGAGAAATTATTTTCAGAGATTCTAAGAGCCATCCCATCTCCCAGTATTCTATGTCATCTCTTTGTATCAAAGTGGATCATCAGAAGGCTATATACTTGGACCACAACAGTTTAGCCCTTTAATAATTAGTTTCAGTATAGTTAGTTGCTCCTTAATGTTATGCCAGCTGCCATTAGAAACGATCATAAACCTACTTTTGCTGTAAATCTGTGCTTGATCAATGCAAATAACATCAGTAAATGCATTTCATTTAATAAGCTACATAACTTTTTTAAAAAGAATTTAGTTCAGGTAAAAACCGGATCTTATTAGCCTTTCTGATCCTTAACAGTTGCATACTTTATTACTGTTGATTCCCTTTTCACACAATTTTATTGACCCTCAATCAGCACTGCAATCAAGTATATATATATGAATTTCTTTTAACTTTCCTCAACTTTTCTTTCTGTATTCCTTTTATTATGTGTATTCCTTCATTTATGTGGCTTCAAATTCTTCTGAGAAAGGCAAAGTACAGATATTTCTCAATAAATATAATTATGTTAATAATACTTCCAGACTTTTCATAGAACTACTGCCAATATATTACTTTCTGTTAAAAGTTTAAAAAGTTGTGTCTGGCCAGAGTATAACAAAACAAAACATTTTACTAAATAACATTTAGTAAATTTTTCAAAAATGTTCGCTACACATAAAATTATTTCATCATCCTTGATCATGGCACAGTAACAATAAAATGCAATCATCAAGTACTACACACTCACCCCAAACATACATACATGCAGGCTGGATGCCTACAAATACTTAAATTGTAGCAGGACATTTAAAAGATAATCTCATGAGGGGTGCATGGATGGCTCAGCTGGTTGAGCATCTGACTTCAGCTCAGGTCATGATCTCGCAGTCTCTGAGGTCAAGCCCCACATCTGGCTCTGTGCTGATAGCTCAAAGCCTGGAACCTGCTTCTGATTCTGTCTCCCTTTCCCTCTGCCCCTCCCCCACTTTCTTTCTTTCTGTCTGTCTGTCTCTCAAAAAATAAACACTTAAAAAAAGATTTTTAAAGATAATCTCATGAAATCCCTGACTAATTTGATAAATTCTCTTTATGACTATATATATTTGAGCTGTTCCATGTTTTTTAACCAGTTTTCACAATAACAAAATCCATTTCACATTTTTTAAACAATTCTTCTTAATAGTGTATCATCTAAGAGAGTTATTATGATTCCATATTACCTAATATGTAGTTCATATTCAAATTTCTCTAATTATACCTAAAATGTGTAGCTTTTAAGAGATAAGGAGAAAGAGAGAGAGATCTGTCTCTACGACACTCTCAAGGTACACATACAGTTGGCACATCTCTTTAGTCTCCTTCAGTTTAGAATGTCCCCACCACTGTTCTTTCTTTTATGAAGAGGACATTTGCAGGACAGATGTCTTGCAGAATGTACACATTTTGGATCTGTCTGATTCATACTTCATAAACAGATTTAAGTTAAACATTTTTGGCAGAAATCCTATCTAGATGGTATTGTGTATGCCTCATTACATCACTTCAAGAGTCACAGGTCAGTCTGTCCCATTGCAGGTCATGCTAAATTTGATTGTGTTGATAGGGTGTGAGTCCCAGATCTCTCCACCAAAAAAATATGTCTTTCTCTTTGCAGTGCATAAATAATTGGTAGGGTGACACCTTAAAACCATGTCAACATTCTGTTCACCTACAATCTTTTACTCAATGGTTTTAATGTCCAGTAATAATCCTTGCTTGGCTCAATTATCAGCACAATCATCATCACTCCTTCTACATATTTAGCTACCCTTCTGCGGTAAAGGACTTTACGTTGTGTCCCTCTCCCCTATTTGTTTGGTTTTTTTTCTTTGTATTGGGGTAGGATTTTTTAGTAAGCATCATTATGGATCAACAGAGCATTTTTTCTGTGTTATCAGTGATAACCCTTCAAGTGGGCTCCTAGGATCTTTTGACATGTCTCCGTCTGTCTGAGTTCTTCTTGCTTTCCGATGTAAAATGTTCTAAGAACTCACACCCCATGTTCTGGAATCGGGAATTCTTGTAAGGAACATTGGCTCCTTTCAGTAGGAAACAGTATCTGGAAACCAAATTTGGGCATTGAGTATGCTCACTCTTATGAGGGTATCATTGCTTTTAAGCCCTTTCCATGGACTGAGATAGAAAATATATTTTTAAAAATCTGTGAATTCACATTTATACCTCCAATTCAAATTCAAAGCTCCCTATTTATATCTCCTAAGAACACTGGTTCTCCAAAATTTAATACAATTACTCATTTGCTCTGTCCTGTATTACACACAAAATAATTTCAGAANCATTCTGTCCCTCTCCCCTATTTGTTTGGGTTTTTTTCTTTGTACTGGGGTAGGAGTTTTTAGTAAGCATCATTATAGATCAACAGAGCATTTTTTCTGTGTTATCAGTGATAACCCTTCAAGTGGGCTCCTAGGATCTTTTGACATGTCTCCGTCTGTCTGAGTTCTTCTTGCTTTCCGATGTAAAATGTTCTAAGAACTCACACCCCATGTTCTGGAATCGGGAATTCTTGTAAGGAACATTGGCTCCTTTCAGTAGGAAACAGTATCTGGAAACCAAATTTGGGCATTGAGTATGCTCACTCTTATGAGGGTATCATTGCTTTTAAGCCCTTTCCATGGACTGAGATAGAAAATATATTTTTAAAAATCTGTGAATTCACATTTATACCTCCAATTCAAATTCAAAGCTCCCTATTTATATCTCCTAAGAACACTGGTTCTCCAAAATTTAATACAATTACTCATTTGCTCTGTCCTGTATTACACACAAAATAATTTCAGAATTACCACACAAAGTGCTCCTAACAACAACAAATTGCTAAGTATAAAGATCCCTTTGTAGGTTATGATTCTTAAAATATTTCCCTCCAAGTTTGTATGGTCAGAATGTTTTATAAGCTGCTTAAATTAATTTTGGGGTAAGGGTGTTAATGAATTCGTTAGGTTCATTTGTTTCTATTTGTATTCAATTTTAGGGTTTGCTTTTTAAATCATTTTTTACTTAGTTTTGTTGTTTGAATATGTGAAATATTTCCATAGTTCAAAAGTCACAAGTATATAAAAACATTATCAGAGAAGTCTTCCTTCCACCCTTATNCCCCACTCTGCCCCCTCACTCCTGCCCCACTCCTTACAGATAACTATTTCACTGATCTCTGGGTTAATCCTTCCTGTGTTTCTCTTTTGCAAAAATAAGCTTAACTTTTCCCCTATTTCCCCTTCTTTATTACTACAAAGGGACCATAATTACTACACAAGCACACATCTTATTGTCTTTCACTTTACTGCACTTCACAGATACTGTGGATTTCACAGGTTGAAGGTTTGTGGGAACCCTGCATCCAACAAGGCTGTTCATGCCATTTTTCCAACAGCATGTGCTCACTTTGTGTCTCTGTGTCACAATTTGGTCATCCTCACAATATTTCCAACTTTTTTTCATGGTGATCTGTAATCAAGGATCTCTGATGTTAGTATTATCATTGTTTGGGGGCACCAAAACGGCACCCACAGAAGACAGCAAACCTCATCGCTACATGTTGTGCGCGCTCTGACTTCTCCACCAACCAGGCATTCCCGCATCTCTCTCCTACTCCTCGGGCCTCTTCCCTGAGACACAACAGGACTGAAATTAAGCCAATGAATAACCCTACAGTGACCTCTAAATGTTCAAGGGAAAGAGTCGCACATCTCTTACTTTAAATCAAAAGCTAGAAATGATTCAGCTTACTGAGAAAGACATGTCAAAAGCTGAGACAGGCCAAAAGCTAGGCATCTTATGCCAGTTAGCCAAGCTGTGAATGCAAAAGAAAAGTTCTTGAAGGAAAATTAAAAGAGCTACTCCAGTGAACACATGGATGATAAGAAAGCTAAACAAACTTATTGCTGATAATGGAGAAAGGTCTGGTCTGGATAGAAGATCAAACAAGCTACCACATTCCCTTAAGCCAAAGCCTAATTCAGAACAAAGCCCTAACTCTTCAATTCTTTGACAGCTGAGAGAGGTAAGGAAGCTGCAGAAGAAAAGCTGGAAGCTAGCAGAGTTGGGTTCATAAGGTTTAAGGAAAGATGCTGTCTCTGTAACATAAAAGTACCAGGTGAAGCCACGAGTGTTGATGTGGAAGCTGTAGCAAGTTTTCCAGAAGATTGAGCTAAGATCATGAATGAAGGTGGCTACACTAAACAACAGATTCTCAGTGAAGATGAAACAGCCTTAGATAAGAAGATGTCATCTCGGACTTTGAGAGAGAAGTCAATGCCTGGTTTCAAAGCTTCAAAACACAAGCTGACTCTTGGTAGGGGCCTAATGCAGCTGGTGACTTTAAGTTGAAGCTTACACTCACTTGCCATTCTGAAAATCATAAGGCACTTAAGAATTATGCTCAATCTACTCTGCCTGTGCTCTAGAAATGGAACAATAAAGTCTGGATGACAGCACATCTGCTTACAACTTGGTTCACTGATTAGTTTAAGCCCACTGTTGAGACCTACTGCCCAGAAAAAAAGATTCCTTTCAAAATATGACTGCTCAGTGATCACGTACTTGGTCACCCAAGAGCTCTGATGGAGAGGTACAATAAGAATGATGGTGTTTCCATGCCTGCTAACACAACATCCATTCTGTAGCCCATGGATCAAGGAGTAATTTTGATTTTCAAGTCTTATTACTTAAGAAATACATTTCATAAGGCTATAGCTGCCATAGATAGTGATTCCTCTATAGATCTGGGCAAAGTAAGCTGAATACCTTCAGGAAAGGATTCACCATTCTACATGTCGTGAAGAATACTCATGACTCAGGAGAGGAGGTCAAAATATCAGGAAGAGTCCATCAATGTGGCAAATTTCATGTTGTCTTATCTTAACCACAGCCACCCCACCCTTCACCAAGCACAACCCTGATCAACTGCAGCCATCGGTATGAAGGCATGAACCTCCACCAGCAAAAAGATTAAAACTCACTGAAAGTTTAGATGACAGCATTTTTAGCAAGAAAGTATTTTTAAATTAAACTGTACATTGTGTTTTTAGACATAATGCTATTGCATGCTTAACAGATTATAGTATAGTGTAAACATAACTTTTATATGTACTAAAAACAAAAAAATTCATTTGACTCTCTTTATTGCAGTATTTGCTTTATTGCAGTGGGTCTAACCGAACATACGGTATCTCCAACATATGCCTATATATACACTTTCTATCTGGAAATCATTCTATATCAGCTTATAGAAATCTTCCTTATTCTTTTCAGATCACAGTTCAGTCTCTTATGGACATTTAGTTTTTTTCCCCTAATATCCTGCTATTACAAATAATCCTCTAATAAAAAACTTCGGGCACATAGAATCCCATATTTGTACAGGTACTTCATCAGGGTAAATCACTAGAACTCAGACAGGTAGGTGAATGTGGGTATAGTTTCGTTGGATATTACAAAACTCTCAAAATTACAGCACTTCACATTCCCATCAGCAATGTAAGAGAGTGTGTATTTCTTCACAGACTTACCAACTAAGCATAGTCTATTCTTTTGAACTTTTGCCGATCTAAAAAGGTGAAAATGGTCTGTGTATTTTAATTTGCATTTCTCCTATTGTTCATGAAGTTGAACATTTTTTCATATACTGTCATACGTACCATCATGTCTTCTGCTCATTTTCAAAACCACAATATAAATCTTTCTTTTAATGGAAAAGTTACTTCAATAATGCCTTCAAACTTTATTGAAGAATGTGTGATTTAACCAAGAAGAATACTAACAACACAACTATATTATCACATTTTATACTGCATTCCAAATAGTCCATTAAAAAGAGACAGTTATTTCAACTGAGAAGAATGTTAAGAAAAATGCATTTAAATACAAATTTAGGAAGCTAACTAACATGACTGGCTAATCCCACAAATAACCATGCCACTGGTTTTTTCAGATTTTAATCTCAATTCTAGTTAGTTAACATAAAGTATAATATTGGTTTCAAGAATAGAATATAATGATTCATCACTTGAGAGACATTTTCTTTTAACAGCTCCATCACACCCACCTCATTAGTACAGGTAATTCTTCGAGGATGAGGGGCTTCCTGCTGCAGCTGATACACTGTAAAGACAGAAAGTAAATCATTCCATATCGGCTCACAGATATCTTGCTCATTCTTTTTGGTGTTATAGGTTATTCAATTAGTCTCCTATGGCAGACATTTAAGTTTTTTCTATTATTCTGCTATTACAAATAATCCTAAATTTCCCTTATGTAGCAAGTATGAACATATTAGGAATCACAAACTGGCTGCTTTTTTACATTCACAAGAAAACTGTGGTACAATTCTATTTGTTATAAAACTAAGATTTGTTAAGAGCAACAAATTAATAGAACGTAAAGCAAACTAAACTTCGTGAAAGCCCAAAGGCAAGCATAAATGAATAAACAGAAAAATCATAATCCACACAAATGTCTTTTTACCTTATAACAAATCAGTACCGGGTATTTGGCTGGGTTCTCCATAATCTGGTCCTTTATTTTCCTGAATTCCTGGTGGCCGTATTGCATAAGGCATGTCTCCAACATAAGCCAATAATGGTTATATATATGTGTATTTTTTAATCTTTATTTATTTTTGAGACAGAGAGCATGAGTGGAGGAGGGGCAGAGAAAGGAGACACAGAATCCAAAGCAGGCTCCAGGTTCTGAGCTGTCAGCACAGAGCCCAACACGGGGCTCGAACCCAAAGACCGTGAGATCATAACCTGAGCCAAAGTTGGACGCTTAACTAACTGAGCCACCCAGGCGCCCCTGGATTTTGCTTTTTTATCCAATCTGACAATCTCTGCCAATGGTTATATATTTTTATATATAATATATATTTTTAATATATATATTTTTAAAGCACATTATTACATGTTAAACTTGAAACTAAAAATTAGGATCATGGTAGAAGTAACAGATGTGTTTTTCTCCCCTATATATATTGCAAACATCTATCTTCAAAGCTAATCTCCCCTATAAACAAAATTTCTGAGCCCAAGTTACCACCACAACTAGAGTAAATGCAGCAAAAGAAAGAATTCCATTAAAATAATTTGCCAAGGAAAGGATAATTTTTAGAGTATCTGAAAATGAATCAGTGAAAATTATACCAATACCATGACATTCTAGTCTCACTTCAGGATTTCTGATTTTTAATAAAGAAAGAATGAAAAGAACATGGTGGTCATCAGAGAAAGTATGTTTATGCATATCTAAGTTTATCTCTTGGAGGGGATCTTTCTTCTGTTTCTACATATATAATCACATATAATTGAATTTAAGTTAACAATGTATTTAGGGGCGTCTGGGTGGCTCAGTTGGATAAGCATCCAACTTCAGCTCAGGTCATAATTTCAAGGCTTTTGAGTTTGAGCCCCATGTCGGGCTCTGTGCTGAAAGTTCAGAGCCTGGAGCCTGCTTGGGATTTTGTGTCTCCCTCTCTCTCTCTGCCCCTCCCACACTCATGCTCTGTCTCTCTCTCTCTAAAATAAACATTAAAATAATAAT
The DNA here is from genome assembly GCF_008692635.1 of Crocuta crocuta. Taxonomy (NCBI): domain Eukaryota; kingdom Metazoa; phylum Chordata; class Mammalia; order Carnivora; family Hyaenidae; genus Crocuta; species Crocuta crocuta. The sequence continues at coordinate 8,645,541 of NW_027551572.1, forward strand.
AACATTTTAATACATAGACATCTGTCAACATAACATCAAATTAATCAGACATCTACAATTTTCAGATAATGAATGACTCAAATTCAACAAGACATCATTATAGACTCCACCTCTAATCATATTCATTCATATACATCATAGGAACATACATAAGTATGTACAATTACACATTTATACACCTATACACATACATACAGACATACAATTAGACTATATACATGTATAGGTATTTGTACAGGTAACTCCTCAGGGTAAATCACTAGAACTTGGACTGGTAGGTAAATGCAGGCATATACACAAAATATAGACTGAGAACATATACAGATACACTGCACTGTTCTGTATTGCTTTTCAAAAGCAATATAACGGGTCGCCTGGGTTGCTCAGTCGGTTAAGCTCTGAACTCTTGACGTCATGATCCCAGGGTGATGGGATTGAGCACTGTGTTGGGCACCATGCTGAGTGTGGAGCCTGCTGTGGGGCCTGCTGTGGAGCCTGCTTGAGAGTCAGTCAGTCTCTCTTTCTCTCTCTCTCTCTCTGTGTGTGTCTCTCTCTCTCTCTCCCCTCTTCTGTCCCTATCTCTCCCTCCCTCTAGAAAAGAAAATCAGAGGGGCACCTGGGTGGCTCAGCAGGTTGGACACCCTACTTCAACTCAGGTCATGATCTCATCGCTCCTCAGTTCGAGCCTCGCGTCAGGCTCTGTGCTGACAGCTTGGATCCTGGAGCCTGCTTCCAATTCTGTGTCTCCCTCTCTCACTCACACTCTCTCTCTTTCTCTCAAAAATAAATAAACATTAAAAACTTAAAAAAAAAGAAAGAAAAAAAGAAAAGTAAATCAGAATAAAGTTAAAAAAAAAAAAAAAAAACCTAAACTTTGCCTTTTTCTCCTGGTTCCAAAAATGCCGAAGAGAAGGATCATACATTAAAAATGGTTTTAGATAGCCATATATTATCATGAAAGTTAGTTTTTCAGGAATATTCCTGAGAATACATTGTTATGGATTAAAGAGATATGGAGGGAGTGGTTCTGAGATGGAGAAGGGAAGGAGGAGAGCAGAGACCAAGTCTGTCCAGCAGCCCTGAGAGTGACAGAACACATGTGTCCCACAGATACACCCAGATAAATCTCCATCCTCCTAAGCGAAGCCACCACATGACTTGCACGAAGGGCAGATTCTTCAGGTCCACTCCTCCATAGTGGCAACTACTGGGTGTGAAAATTCAGTTCACATTTACGCTTTGATCAGTAATCCTCAAAAGATCAACTGTTTTCTTTTGTCAAGAAAATGCTTGGCAAAGTACAGTCACCTATGGAAACTCAATTATGAGAACTAAATGGTAGTCAAGAAGGACATGAAACGTTACTAGAGAATATAAAATGTTGATTTTGATTCAAAGCACAAATACATACGTATATAGTTATCACCCTTAATGGATTTACCTATTTGCTAAGGAAACATTAAGATAAGCCAATTTGAAAAAAGGAGTGACATTAGTGTCACAAGAGAATTTTACTCTGTTTTAATCAGTGTTTCAAAGGGTCCGGTTATGCTTCATGGAGAAGAGTAACACAAATGCCTCCTCATTTGCTACCAATGGTCAGTTTATCTTTTAAGACTCATTTTTAATAAGTAATATATAAAGGAGGGCCTTCAGATATTGATTAACTATACAGTTACTGTATATTTGTAACATATGACTTCAGTGATCAAAAAGATCATTAAAAAGATCACCGCAATAAATACTACTTCAGGCTCTTCTCAATTTAGAATTCTTTGTAATTTAAACTGGAACTCAGCTGAAATTTAAATTGCATAATCATTAAATGAGTCACCAAAAATTGTTAAATTCAATATGAGAAGATATATGATTAAAGTACTTAACATTTTTTAATCATCTTAGAAGTACCAATGATTATACACTTATTAATGAATATCTCAATTCCTGAAGACATTAAAAAACGTTCATCAAGTTCAGAGATCACAAATGGGTGTCTTGAGGTCAAAACTGGCTCACATGTGTTTGGTTTGCTGTTTTCTAAATTTAAATTTGTTTTTAAAATTTAAAAATTAAGAGATTGAACAGCAACAACAAAGGCAAAAGAGAATTAGACTTCTTTTGAAAATCATAAGATCTGATAACATCAGAGGAAGAGTTCAATAAAGTGGAGCTAATTATGAGCTACTCCCTACAAATAGGGATCTATGCTCTACTTTCTCTTGGTTGCCACCTGGCTCATTTGCGTCATTTATTACAGATTAGGGCCCTGGTTTAATTCAAGCAATTTGTATCAAAAAGCAATAAAACTATATTTAAAAGGAATCCTCGGGATGCCTGGGTAGCTCAGTCGGTTAAGTGTCTGACTTTGGCTCAGGTCATGATCTCAAGGTTCCTGAGTTCAAGCCCTGCATCGGGCTCTGTGCTGACAGCCTAGAGCCTGAAGCCTGCTTCAGATTCTGTGTCTCCCTCTCTGTCTCTGTCCCTCCCCCACTCACACTCTTTCAAGAATAAACAAACATTAAAAAAAATTTTTTTTAATAAAAAGAATCCTCAACTTAGACGTCTTGCTAGTTCTATTTTCCTATTGGTTCATATTTGTAATGTTTTAGAATTATGTTGTGGGGAGCTCAGACATTGAGGTTACAAAAAAAATACTATAAAAGTCAGTAGCAGAACTGTCTCCAAAAAATATTTTAAGAAGGGGAAAAATGCCATTTTTTAAAAAAATGATAGCCACTATAAGACATTTAGAGATACAGAAATACAAATTGTCTATACTATGTTTAGTGATCAATATTCTTCAGAGGAAATAAGTGATCGTCGTGATTCCATAACAGTATGAGGCTTCACAGATGCTCTTACATAAAAAATGTGCAAGGTACAAGCCAGAACAAAGAGAACAAAGGTAAACTGAAAACCAGAAAATGCAGACAAGAATTTTAAACAGGCTTCTAGCCAATGAGATTATGAGACAAAATCTTTAAGAAGTAAAGAACATTAGTCATTTTTATACATCCTTTGAACTATACTTCCCATAAACAAAAAGGCACAGGCAGGGGTGGGGAAAAAGTCTCTATGGCAATATTTTTAGAGACTGTTCATATTTTGCTTACTATAATTAGCCCAAAGTAGCAACCTATTGAAATAGAACTATCTGTTGTTCTGGGAACATAAAACCAAGAATCTGAATTGCTGCTCCTGCAGGAAGCAAATTTCATCAACTTACAAATACCGAAATTTAGGATAACTCAACACTTAGAAAGATGTTGATAATGTATATTTAAAGTACAGGTTTCTCAGGTTGCTTATGCAACTCCATAGATAAATGAAAACTTACAGTAATGGTGTCAGCAGTAGTGTATTCATGGATTTCTTTATAAAGCTACTTTGATTATATTAATCATATTTCCCACTTTTAAAAAATCTGAAATCTCTTTTACTTGAAGAAAGAATATTCTCAAGGACAAGGAAGGGAAAATAAAGAACAAAAAACTTAGACTCTTGAAAAGATTTTTACTCTAATGTGAAGTTTAAAGAGCAATATAGAACTCAAATGTGTCTCTCTCATATTCAGGGAAGCAATTCCTTAAAAAAAAAAAAAAACTTCTCTTTTGCTGTTTTCATCTATTCATTCTATGAAGACAGCCTCCTGACTTATCCATAGTCCTTTTGATATAAAGAATTAGGATCCAAGAATAATTAGATTGCTTGAATTCTCAGTTTCTCCTTTCATTAGTTTTTAATCAGCCAATATCAACAAGTGGCCTCAAGTTCAACATGGAATTTCATGCAAGCTCAGAGAGATGAGATGCATTCCAGACATGCAAACCATAGACAGGCCTTATGGAAACACTCCTGTTTTTCCACAATTACTGCTTACACACTGTTCCCAAATCCTGCTATAAATCAATTTTTCAATAATGCATACAAAATGAAATAAATCTTCATATCTACTGATTTTAATGTTTCTATATCACTGATAAAACACTATACCCCACCCAATTTAAAATTATTTGTATACTTACAATAAGATTTCCAAACAGGAGGTCTATATTCATCTGTATCTGAAAGAATAAACACCAAATTAACATTATTGAATATTTATATTTTAATCACACATGGTTAATATACATTAAGTTATATTAATATATTTAATATACATTAAGCTATATTAATATATATTTAATATATATTTATTGAAGTCTATGTGTCCTAGGCATTGTGTTAGACTCTAAAGGGCTTTCAGAGGCTTTTTAGTCTTGGTCCTTACTTTCTTGGGAGTACAGTTTCACACAGATGTTCAAATAAAGGTACTGTATTTATTCAACTGTTGAGCACATAAAAACACCAAGGTTAATTTTTACAGCATGCACTCATTTCTCACAGCCACTAATAGTCAATAAAGTCTTTGTATCTTTGGGCTTAATTCCACAATTAAGAGATCTTTCAGATCCATGAAATTATTGGTTTTCTTTTTCAGTCAAACTCACAACAGTTTTAAATCTCAGAAATATACCCCCCCATCACATGTTGGGGATTCCAGTGTAAGCGGCTTTAGTAACTTCAGGAGAGAAGAGCAACAAGGTATTTAGTCTTCATATATCATGAACAATCAAAACCAGGAAATGAGACACACGTCAGTGGACGAGAGCGCATCCAGGGAGCCACAAAGAACATGAGGTGAACATCTGCTCTTCAAGTCCATTTCCCCTCACTCTGCTTGAATGAGGATTTAGGAGACAGTGTAAAAGAGGAGGTGGAAAGAGATGGAAATAAAAACACATGCAGGAGATGGGGGGAAGTAGAAAACGGAGAGGCACCAGTGTGGTCTGGCATCTCACCAGTAAAGCTCAGCTCAGTAATAATTTTGCTGGTCAAGAGCTCTGCCTGCAGGACCATGTAGCCAAATCGGCCTACACAGCGTCTTGGTGTGGGGATACATGGCCAGCTACATCACCTGGTTCTGCTAGCCCCCGACATGAACCCACTAAGGAATCTGGTCCAAAACTCTTCGTCTCCAAGGAGGTAAGAAAATTTATGAAAAGTTTATTGAGAAGGCTGAACCAAGCATATGTAGGTTAAGTAAAAAAGATTATAGACTCAAAACATTCCCCTCAACCTTTAAAATGCCCACACTTCACATATGTGATCATAAACCACACAAATATTTGAGTCAGAGGGCTACAGCAAGACTACTAACGAGAGGCATACGAACACAAAAAGGAAATTCTAAGTCATGTAGAAATTGCTTGACACCCAGTAGGAGTGTTCAAATATGTTTTTTAATGAACAAATAAAAGATGACATGAATAAATGGTAAGGAAGTAACGCAGCAAATACAGTTGCTTCTCATTATTTGTCATAGTTCTGTTCAACAGAGTCACCTTGAACACTCAATTAGTGAGTACTGAACCACTTTTCCTCGGGGAAAACACCAGGTTAGGTTCCTGTATGCCTCTGGTCACAACATTCTCATCAACCCACGAATACATAATCTTGTTTATTTGTTTCTGTTTAAAGACACCTTATTTAATAAATATTGTGATTCATTAGCACTGAACTACAGCCAATAGTGCTATAACTCATGCCTCAGTGAAGCTTATGCAGCACATGTATCTTCTCCATAAGATACATCAGAGCCTCCTTGAGCTTCGGAACCCCAGACAGCACTTCACCACTATGCGTGGGGGCCACTTTGAACAGAGAGGACAAGGCGAGTTCCACCCTTTGTCCTTCTCCTGGACCCTGCCGTACGTGCTTCTTCCCGATTTTAATTTGTACCTTCCTTGTAAGAAATCATGACTGTGAGTGAGTTTTAGGAGTTCTTCGAGTGAATTATCAAACCTGAGGGAAGTTTGGAGGAGCCCCCCTCCTCCTTGTAGTTGGTGTCAGAATTAAGGAAGCCTTTGGGACTGTGCCCTCTAACTTTGTAGGTGGCCCTAATTCCTCACAAACCCTGTACGAAGCTTGTACTCAAGCAGTTATAGCCTTCTACAGATTGCTTTGATTTTGGAGAAGGTGAGAAAGAGGCTAATTCTCAAAATCCTGCTTCTGGGGAATTGTGTGTGTAGTCCTCCATAAGACTTTCTTTGGGAAACATCAACTCTTACTTAAAGAGTTGGCTATGTGGCTTTAGGAAATTTACTACCTCTCTATATCTTATTCTTTATTTATAAAAATGGACTAAGATCATCTTCTAAAATGGAAATAGTAACAATACAGGCTTCTCATGAGGATCAAATTAGGTGTCATACATAAAGCACCCTGCACTTAGGAGAACTTTAGTAAATGAGTACCCTCTCCTGCCCTCACCAAAAGTGAATTTAAAAACACAATGATGTTACCATAGCCTCAGGTCACTGCCAATGATTTCAGCTGTGAATTCTCTTCTTGTTATTTTGTTCTTCCCTATATACTTACTGTATTATATAAGGCATTTTTCAAGATGCCACAGATTATAATTACGTGGCCAAATAAAATGAGCATTTACCAAGCAACCAAGAAACAGTGGGAGAAAAGTTGGAGTTCCCTTTAATATTAGAAAAATTCTAATGATTAGTGACTTTTAGAGTGAAGTTTGGGGGGTTTTGTTTGATTTTTTTAAGGGCTATTTATTTTTGAGAGGAGAGAGAATGAACATGTGGGGGAGGGGCAGAGAGAAAGAGAGAGAATCTGAAGCAGGCTCCAGGGTCTGAGCTGTCAGCACACAGCCGGATGCAGTGCTCGAACTCATAAACGGTGAGTTTATGACCTGAGTCACAGTTGGATTTTTAACTGACTGAGCCACTCAGGTGCTCCTTGAGTGAAGTTTGGTTTTAAAAGTCTTTTCCCAGCCATCTATTTTTTTGCTGATGGGAGTGTAAACTGGCACAATCTCTCTGGAGAACAATTAGCAATACTTATCCTAAGCCATTCAAAGTGTTTAACAGGCATCTGTTATGGCTGAGCTCGAATAAGATGCTCTTTAAAGGAAAACCCTTAAAAATTATGACAATCTTTCTAATCTTTAGGGGGACTTAGGTCACCTTGGTCTTCTTGTTGACCAAGTTAGGCAACGGGTAAGTACCACTGTCCTAGAGCCTGGAGCCTATTTCAGAGTCTGTATCTCCCTCTCTCTCTGACCCTCCCCTGCTCACGCTGTCTCTCTCTCTCTCTCCTAGAAATAAAAAAATAAATAAAAATATTTTAAAAAAAATTATGACAATCTTTCTAATCTTTAGGGGGACTTAGGTCACCTTGGTCTTCTTGTTGACCAAGTTAGGCAACGGGTAAGCACCACTGTCCTTAGAATCAGGGGAAAGAAGCCCACAGAGGGAGCACGGCTAGGCAGCTTAAAGAAACATGCCCCGACCTCTTGGTGGGCAGAGTTAGTTGCCAGAGTTGGAGAGACTGATTTTTCTAGGACCCTAAGTCCTTCTGGAAGGGCAGAAACATTACTCCAATCTTTGGTTCCTCAGATTCAAAGTTAAGGAGTTCTGTTACAGAAGAAACTCATAATCCAAACCAAGTTCCACTGGCAAGAAAAGGCAGAGATACTCCTGAAATAAAATGACCTTGAAAATGGATTAACTGAAACTGGTGATCTGGGACCACACCAAAGGGCTTACGGGTTTGTTAGGGAGGACAGATTCTGACCCAGCACGAGGCTGATGCAAGAAATGTCCTCATCCGCCCTGACACCCTGAATCACTGAGTATAAGAGCATGAGCTGACAAACTGCAATCCAGACCTCCAAGTGGGGTCACTACTGTGACCTGGGCCACGTCTGACCAGAAACAGGATGCCAGCAGCAGTCAGATAAGCAACTATCAACAATCAATATGGGGCAGGTCTTCAAAACTGACAGAAAGTGATAAAAATAAGGAAGACAGAGAGCACACTATCACACTGCAGCTCTCCTTCTGCATTTGGAAGAGGACGGGACCACTGTGGGACTGAGTAAGACTCCTGGGGCTCAAACCTACAGGAAGGGCTGCCTAAAGAGAAAGACACTGAACTTCCTGATAACTAGGACACTGATTCCCACCACCACCAACACACAGGGGAGCATACCTGGCCCCTGAATTTATATAACAGGTCATGGCAGTTCCTTCTGCATACCTTTTGACCCAGCGGTTCTGGTCTCTTTCTAGGAATTTATTGTAAACCAATTAAGGAGGTCTGGAAAATAGGCGTATAGAAGAATATCACTGCAATATTCCTTTAAGACTGAAAAACTGGACTCAACCCAAATGCCCAGCAACTAGAAACCAATATGTTCAATTATTACATATTCCAGTTTAAAGACACCTTGACTACATCAAAAGGACTTCATCCTGTAATCTGTTAAAAGTCTGTTCTCTTGGGGCACCTGGGTGGCTCAGGCCGTTAAGCGTCCTGACTTCGGCTCAGGTCACGATGTCATAGTTCTTGAGTTTGAGCCCTACAACGGTCCCTCTGCCGTCAGCACAGAGCCTGCTTCAGATCGATCCTCCTCTTTCCCTCCCCGCCCTTCCAACCGCCACAAGTGTTCTCTCAAAAATAAAATAGACATAAAAAAGAAAGTCTGGGGTTGCCCGGGTAGCTAAGTCAGCTAAGTGTCCACCTTTGACTCAGGTCACAATCTCACAGCTCATGAGCTCAAGCCCTGCATCGGTTGCTCTCTCCCTCTTTCTCTCTGCCCCTCCCCGGCTCAAGCTTTCTCTCCGTCTCAAAAATAAATAAAAACATCCCAAAAAAAGTGTTTTTTTTTTTTAAATATTTTACATCTCTTAAACCAGTGGTTCTCGAACTTTTGGTTGCAAAACTCCAAATTCTAAAGAGTTTTTAATAATATCTACTGATATTATTAATCACATTATAAAACTGACAAATTTTCATTTGTTTTCATTTGTTTTAACAAAATTTTTGCTTGCTAATTTATTAAATAATAAGGTCATTATATTTTAACACTTTATGAAAAATAACTTTATTTTTTAAAACAAAACATTTGTTTTACATTTTGCAAATTTCTTTAATGTCCGGTCTAATTGAAGACAGATTCTCATATCTGCCTCTATATTAACCTACTGTAATATCAACTGCCGGGTACCTTCTGGAAGATTCAAGTAGACACTTGTGAGAGAAGAAGAGTGAAAAGGGCAAATAATGTTGTCTTCTTATTATTCTGATTTAACTTTGTGGAAACTCTGAAAAAACTTGAGGGCCCCCAGAGGTCCCCAAACCATACTTTGAGAATAACTGTTTTAAACCATGATCTCCTTGGCTTATCTAGGATATGGGGCATGGTGGGCTAAGATACATATCATCTAATAAAATAAATACAAAAGGTAATGAAGAAAAGAGAGAAGAGGAAATCATGTGGTCTTTTAGCACTTTAAAGGCTTTTCAACTTGTTCAAAGGAAGTTATAGGCCAATAAGCACCAAATGTCAGTGTGCTGCCTTCAGCTGGCTGTCTCTAGGGCTCCCCTCGCCCCTTTTGGATTCTGTCAGAAAAGCCACCCACACCAAGCATATAAACATGACAGACTTCCATCACTAGGGCACTGCTGAGAATGACAGCCAGACAACAAGTTATTCAGGGATAGCTCACCTTAAAACCAGCTGCTTAAAATAGCCTTAGTATGGTACGGATGAGTGTTTAAATTAAGTACACACCTACAAAATCCATTAAAAGATTTTCTCCATTGCGTTTAAGTGTCAGTAATACTTTTCTATCGACACAAAAGAACATTTTATTTTAAAAAGTTATGCTGGGGTGCCTGGGTGGCTCAGTCGGTTAAGCGTCCGACTTTGGCTCAAGTCATGATCTCACGGTTCGTGGGTTCGAGCTCCGTGTTGGGCTCTGTGCTGACAGCGAGCTCAGAGCCTGGAGCCTGCTTCAGACTCTGTGTCTCCCTCTCTCTCTGACCCTCCCCTGCTCAGGCTGTCTCTCTCTCTCTCCCTCAGAAATAAACAAAATAAAATAATTTTAAAAATTTTAAAAATTAAAAAAAAGTTAGCTGTCACACGCAATGTTAAAATAATCAAAGTTTCGTTCACTCAGTAAATATGTATTAAACACGTTTGGGTAAGAATGTCAGTTATCAGGTGGGTCCAGATGTAATTTACTTAGGAAAATAAGATGGACATTATTACACAAACAAGATAATAAAAGTAATATGTAAGTGTATAGTAAGAGTAATACATAATACTCTTAAACATAGTAAGAGTTTTACAAACCATGATTTTGTCAAAATTCCTGGCAAGAACAGGTCCCCAGTAAGTATCTGCTGAACTGATGAAAGAAAAGAAGGGAAGAAGCAGTCACGTTTAGCCAGAGCGCCAAGAAAGAAAAACAGAGATGGTATCCTCTGACGAGAGTTTTCAAAGAACGATGATTTTTAAAGTCAAGGGGCTCAGGAAAGGAGACTGGAGGTAAGAGGAAGAAGACGACCATTCTGAACAAAGGGAAAACAGTCACAAGGGCATGGGAACTAGAGAGTTCAGTAGTGTCTGAGGAACTGCAGATAATGCACGTTGGTTGAAATAAAAGACATCTTGAGGAAAGCTTGAGACACAGGCCCTTCAGAGATCCTGGGCTCAGCTGTCCAGGAAGCATCCACAAATAATGAAAAGTGCTTTCTCCTGCTTGGTGGTTCCTTCCCACTACATACTCGGATGTCTGCAGAGAGAGGGGTGCGGCAGTCAGGCCCAGACCAATTCTCATGAGGTAGAAGAAACAGCCGGTAGTATTGATGGAGCAAAGACTCAGAGGGAGTGGGAGTAAGGGGAGCAACGGGCTCAGAAGTCACAGGTGCCTCTAAGCCCGTGGGAAAGGAGAAAAGCAGGTTCTGTTTGAGACGTTCTCCTCTGGGACTGTAAGCAAAATCTAAACAAACAAAAGCACAGAACCAAAAGAAAAAAAGAGAGATCAGTAAACTGTATGGAAAATGAAGACCAAGTTGATCAGTAGGTACAGTCTGATCGCACTTTTAGAAATGGAAGTGTGTGTGTGTGCGCGTGTGTGTGTGTGCGCGCGTGTGTGTGTGTGTGTGTACATACATATGGGGCAGAGGGCCAATGGGAGAGAACGTGAAAGATCTAGAATAACATACAGTCCTGGAAGCAACATTCATGAGCCCTGCGTCGGCCTTTCTCATCCAGACTCCTCACCTGACCCACCCAGCACAGAAAATGTTCTGAGTGACTGCTCAGTTCTCCCCTGGGTGGTGGAGAACCAGCGTCTCCCTCAAGGCACAAGAGAGAAGTTAACTCATTACAGACAATGGATGCCCAAGGCTACTGGGGGGGACGAATGAAGCTTCTGGAGATAGTGCTTTATATTTGTCTTATACAACTACGTGGGTTTTTTAAAAGTATACAATGAATACATCACATTTGTGCTAAGGCAGAAAAAAACTGTTAAAAACAAAAAGTAGAAGTTAACTATGTGTAAGAAGAGAAAACCGTGGAAACTGATTCAGATAAAGAAAAGTCCCATTTAACAAACTCCACAAGACTAATTGTTTGAATGGGCTCTGGAAATGAACGCGCTACCCTAGAGATCATATTTCCGGTCTGAGAGGCCTGGAAATCAAATACGAGCTTTGCGGCAAGTTTACACACTATCAGGCATCATCTCCCTGCATGGTCTTTGAATCCCCCTCAGAATCTCATTGCAGGTCTTCATTTACCTCTTCTCCCTGTTCTAGTTGAATCTCCTGAATGGTAAGTTTTCATTAAGGAAAAGCGAAGTTTCATAATTAATTTTTCCTTTATTTTTGGTTAACTGCTAGAATTGTGCGTCAAGGAAATCTTACTTTTACATATTTTATCATGTCTATAAAAACTATTCCAATTTTTTTCTTGCTTTTCAAAAGTTGAAGATACAGATTCTAAGCAAGTTCTAGTGGTAAACTTGTCTTTGCTATAATTCTCTTCTGTGCTTTTTTACTCTAACTGTTAATATTTTCAGGACATTCATTTTTCCTTTAATATTAAAAATTTCAAAATGTTCATCTGTATTTTGAAGCAATAATTAAAAGATCTACGTGAAATATATCTAGGATAATATCTTTAATAGGGCATACAATATTAGGGCTATGTGGGAGGTACTCAAAATGTTCATTTATTGATTGACATCAAATATATTTATAAATGTCTTAATATTCTGAATTTTTTGAATAAATATAAAACATTATGTGACTGGGATGCCTGGGTGGCTCGGTCAGTTAAACATCTGACCGGCTCAGGTCATGATCTCGCGATTAGTGGGTTCGAACCCCACATCAGACTCTGTGCTGACAGCTCGGAGCCTGGAGCCTGCTTCAGATTCTGTGTCTCCTTTTCTCTGTCCCTCCCTTACTCTCACACTCTCTCTCGCTCAAAAATAGATAAACACTAAAAAGTTTTTTTAAATGTATGATTAAGTAAATCATTGTGCTCTCTCCAGTTGGATACTATTTACATGCAGTTTAGGATATTGTTGAAAATGACTGAGTTTAGAAAACAAAATTATTTCATTGTTTATATTACATAGTTTGTGTATCATTATATAGGTACGTTAAATGAATTCTTTGGTTTAGACAAATAGTTTTCTGTTAAGTTTAAATCTGCTTAACTTTTTATTTAAAAAATAAATAGTTCATTGTAGAACAGACTAGAATGTTAAATTTAGGCTGTTTGTTTTAGGCTCAAACCAAAAATTTTTATGATGGATTTTTTCAAAAAGGACTATGTTGCATTTTAAATGAGGTTTAGACTAATGAGGCATGAAGACTCAAAAACTGTGATTAATGTTTTAAAGCACATTTGCTTCAGACTGTGTTTGGTTTGAATATTAGCAATTTTCATTTTTGACAAGAAAAAGAGTTTTGCTTCCCTTCAAATGAAGACCCACCTTTCAACCAACTAGCAAGAGATTCCCTGTCCTGCTTTAATCAGAAAATGAAACGCATTAATGACATGTTGCTATTCTGTTTCTGTACCAAATTTTGGCATACTAAAATAATGAGATGCTTGTGATCACAAAACTATTTCACTATAAAGTGATCTTTTTAAAAGAACAAGGGCATAGAATCCACAATAAATACCAAATAATTACCACTGTTCATATTTGAGAGTCACAAAGAAAACAACCAAACTTCTTACTCTAAAAGAAATACAAAAATCAGAATAAAAAAAAGTCTCATATACACAATTTTCAACAAGGAAACAAATAAAAAAGTGCTTCACTAGGTTTCTAGGTATCTCATACCTTGACTAAACTTCTTGTCTAAAAAATGCTTCAAAACATGGGAAGGAAGCATTTCAACTAAGATCATTAAAATTCACTCTGCAAAGTTATGGACAAATCAGGTCAGTTAAATTCACCCTTAGAAAAAACAAAGTCATTTAAAACTGTTCTAAGTTGAAAACTGATGTGTCATGATACAATTCTGACAGAAATGAACTATTTTTAAACCTGAAGATAATTGTTTTTAATTCTTCAGAGAATAATGACCCAGAACTGCTAATACATGGAAGAAAATTTCCGACTGTAACTACAGTGCTCACATGCAGTTTCATCAAAGATCTCTAGAAACCAATATATTGCAAATGCAGCATTCATCTCTTCACCATGGACCCACCGCTTGGGCTAACAAAGCCTCCTAAATGAAAATGTGAACCAAACTTGGAAACCTCTCCTTTTTAAAACCCAAGTTTGGCTTTCAATAAAGACCTAAGCAATGTTTCCTCTAACCAGCTTGGCAGGCCTCGCAAACAGACTACACAAAGTCTTTCTGCTTACTCAAAGTTTTCACTCTACGCTTGGAAACAAAAAGCTGCACACAGGAACTGGGTCATTCAACTCAATTCAAAGTAAGGGTTGCCATTTTCCAACCTGCTATTTCTTCTTCTAGACAGCAAGTCACATGTCTCTGAGGTTTTCTCTTTAAAGATCTGATAATTTCTGACACTGTTTATCCAACATGTTGGCACAGTAACAGAAAGCCCTCAGACAGGGTGACTTAACCACCAGGTTTCTAACACAGAACTTCAAGAGGAGACTTAAGTGTTGCCAAGCCTCCCAATAACATCTCAACATTCTCAAATGGCTCTCATTTGGATTTCGTTAAGTAAAAAACATCACCTTTAATAACATGACACAGTTCCTAAAACCCTCTTCCACAAAAAATAAGAATTCACAAAACTCAGTAAGAGCAAAATAAGTATATCCTTCTACTTGATTTCTCTATAGCTCACACATCTAAAATCAGATGGCAATGAATTAACTTTTTATGAAGTCCTTATAATTCATCCTTAAAAGAATATACCATATGACATAGACATTTCACCACACACATAAAAAGAATATACCTGATTAACACTTCTTCCAAATTCAATAACTTAAGACTTTTAACCATCCATAGCACCTGAAGTTACAGACAATAAAAATGTAATCACATGAAAACTCTTGGTAGAATTTTTACTTTTTATAAATACAAGTTCTGGAAAATAACCAACTAAAACAATACTTTTAGTAGAGATCTTCCTAGATGGTTATCTAAGAACCATACTCTCTTGTCTCAAACGTCGTCACTTCCTCCGGTAGACACAGTACAAAGGTGATCTTGAACAACACCAGTGGGAACTGTGCAGGTCCGCTTATTCGTGGATTTTTTTTTATAACTACAGTACAGTACTGTAATTGTACTTGCTCTTCTTTATGATTTTCTTAATAACATTTTATTTCCTCTAGCTTCCTTTCTTGTAAGGATACAGTCTATAACACATATAACCTACCAAATATTTATTATGAGTAAGGTACTTAGTAGTTAATTTTTGGGAGAATCAAAAGTTACACATGTATTTTCATCTCTGTGGGGGCCGGGGGGGTCAGCACCCCTATCCCTGCAACATCCAAGGGTCCACTGTATATCCTCCTTGTTCTTTTCTTACAGGAAAAGCTGCAAACAATGTTTTTCTCTTTGTTGTTATCCATCCTTCAGACAGTTATTCCTAACCCATACATTTCCCATAAGCCAACATAGTTTTGTAGCAAAAGGAGTCTCTTGCCATATTCTCAGGCTTAGGAGATGCACTAAAATGTGTTTATTAGAATGTGCATTATTTTTTGACACAGATTCATATAATACTTAGGATTCCTCAATGATGAGAGTCAACATGTCATTTTGCCAGTAAGCATTAAAACAGCAACCTTTCAAAATCTTGCCTCACATCAGTGTTTTCAACTTTTATCAAGAGGACAGGTACTCAGCATAAAGGATATAACAACTCTTAAATGAAACTCTATGAGGAAAAGAGAGATAATGCTCCTATTAGTAATAACTTGACATCACAGGTAATGGAAATGGGAAATGATCACAACACTTCTCATCTTATCATGATAATTTCCTAATGCATTTCTTTTAAACCGGACTTCTCTGGGAAAACCAGTTACTTAAAAAAAAAAAAGTAGTGGGGCGCCTGGATGGCTCAGTCTGTTAAGCATCCAACTTCAGCTCAGCTCATGATCTCGTGGTTCGTGGGTTTAAGCCCCACGTCAGGTTCTGTACTAACAGCCAACTCAGAACCTGAAGACTGCTTCAGATTCTGTATCTCCCTCTCCCTCTGATCCTCCCCTGCTCACCCTGTCTCTCTCTCTCTCTCAGAAATAAATTTTTTTAAAAACATTAAAAATTTTAAAAGAAGAAGTGGATTGTGAAGAACACAGAGAAATTTGCTTTAGATTACAAGATGTGGAGCCAAATGCGGAATAAGGCAGCTCAGAGCTGTAGAAAAGAAAGCAGAGTCAGATATGGAAGTAATATTGTGTCAACCACAAATGAGCAGAGTTGGATAATTCTAAGCACATGCTAACCATCCCAAGGTATAATAAAATGCTCAGCATGTTTTAATTAAATGTGCTTTGACTGCACACATGACAGTACAGGCTGCCAAGATGAAAAAACTCTTTGGAAATGAGAACTTGTGTTCCAAATGGATAGGTACCTATTTTTCTTCCTTTGAGAGCAGAACCCAGGGCATGAAAGCTCTCTTGTCCACAGTTGCATCCAACAATGCCTGAAATGAATGCATAATAGATGTATTTTGTCTTAAAAGTTCCTGCAGTGCAGGGACATGAAGAGCAACTACCTTAAAGTATAATAGCAACAAAGGTCCATCTTTTCTCAATTCTAAAATCCAAGTGCTTTGAAAAGTAAAAGTATTTTTAAAATTCATTTGGCAACAAACACTGCCCTGTCCTAAACCTAAGAGTATTATCATAATTCTTTATAATTCATTTGACGGCAAAAACCTCACCTGAATGGATACAAGAATATTTACAGTCTTAGGGCACCTGGGTGGCTCAGTTGGTTGAGCATCCAACTCTTGATTTTGGCTCAGGTCACGATCTTATGGTTCATGGGCTCAAGCCCCACATCAGGCTCCACGTCGACAGTGTGGAGCCTGCTTGGGGTTCTCTCTTGCCATCTCTCACACGCTCTCTCTCTTTCTCAAAATAAATAAACTTAAAAAAATATTTACAGTCCTTATGTATTCCACTGAGTGTGACTGTTTATTCGTTTCATTGCAGAAATATCAATGTGTGATTACAGTGTTTTCTCAAACACTGCTGGAATGTTATAAAATACATACATATGAAATGTTTTACCATTCTAAAATCAGAAACATTATAACACACATCTGTTGATAAGGGATTACAGATCAACTACCACTATTTATAGGTGACCATGTTAAAACACAAGTGAGAATATGACACTGCTCTGCTAGATTCTCTCCAATGGCTTCCTATGTCACACAGAAAAAAAGCCAAACTCTTTACAAAGTCCAAAAAGATTGCTACTCAAAGAGAACCACAACATTGACATCACCTGGTAATTTGTTGGAAATGCAGAACTGCAAGACCCAGTTCCCATCTATGAATCAGAAATGTCATTTTCACAAGACCCCCAGCTGACATGGATGCATGTGATTTTTTGGAAGTGCTGACCCACCAGACCCTGGAGGGCCTGTTCTTCTTACCTTGCTAGGTTCACCTCCTACCCTTTTCCTCTCACCTCCTCCTCCTCCCCAGCCTCTGGTGTTGTTGCCATTTATGAAACATACAAGAAACACCTCCAGATAGCTGTTCCCTGGGACTGGAATGTCCTCCCCACAGGTCTCTCTCCTGACTTGCTCTTTCACCTGCTTCAGCTCTTTCTTCAAAATGAGGCCTTCTCTGTCACCCTATCTAAAATGTCCAAAACCCCTTGACAATTCATATTCTTCTATTTTGATTAGTTGTCACATTTTTTCTCTTTAGTACCTGTAACTATCTAAAGTATGAACACTTTGCCAAACGGTGTTGTTTTTTTTGTCTCTTCCCATTAGAATCTAAGTTTCATGAGGGCAGAGTCTTGTTTTTCACACTGCTGGAACAGCCATTTTCAGTGTGGTCTGTGGACTCCTGTGGTGCACTAAGACTCTTTCAGGGGGACGCACAAGATCAAAACTATTTCCATCATTATACTAAGAGGTTATTTGCTTTCCTCACACTCCATGCAAAAGCTCTGGTGGGTAAAACTGCCGGGTTGCAGTGCAAAGCACTGCAGTAGCACCAAACTGTATTAGTTGTCACTATCCTTCACCACCACATGCACTCATGCTTTAAAACAAAATAATTCAAGGGGCGCCTGGGTGGCTCAGTCAGTTAAGCATCCAACTTCAGCTCAGGTCATGATCTCACAGTTCATGGGGATCGAGCCCCGCATCGGGCTCTGTGCTGACAGCTCCAAGCTTGGAACCTGCTTCGGATTCTGTGTCTCCCTCTCTCTCTGATCCTTCCCCCACTCATGCTCTGTCTGTCTCTATCAAAAATAAACATTAAAAACATTTTTAAATTCAATTTCACTTAAAACTTTGATGAAGTTTAAAAACCATTAATTTTATTAAATCTTGACCACTGAGTATGTATCTTTTTAATATTCCATGTGATGAAACAGGAGGTGAGCATAAGGCATATCTAAGGTAGGATATTATCTTGGAGAAAAGCATATGTGAGATCATTTAAGTTGTGAGCTGGACTAGCTGCAATTTTCATCAACACCGTTTCACTGGAAAGAATGACTGACAAACTAGGTCTATTCAGACCTGGATATCTGGTAGATATTTTCCTGAAAATGAACAAAGCTACTTTTTCACTTCATTGACAATAATTGACAATAGTAATTGCCAGTCATAAAATCCAAGCTTTCAAGTGAACATGAGAATTTGGAGAAAATTGTACCCACTATCATGAGCTTGACAGTTTGTTAATATTTAAAGACTTATCTGATATGATTGATAGTAATATTAAAGAATGTGATTTGTTAATACATTGTATAGTGAAGTGTGCTAACATTTATAAAATCTGTGTAACTCAATGAACCAGTGTTTTTGAAATGACAAAATGCATTACAGTATAAAACCATGTGTGAGTGAAAGATGCAGTCAAACAATATAGACCAATGGATTTTTTAAAAAGATTTTTCATTTTTAAATAATCTCTCCACCCAATGTGGGGCTCAAACTCACAGCCCTGAGATCAAGAAATGCACACTCCCAGTGAGCCAGCCAGGCACCCCTAGACCAATGGATTTTAATGTAACACCATAAAACGTTCACTGACACAGTTTCAGAGTCTACACTGCAACTGACCTTGAAGAAACTACCAGTTGTCAAGTTTTAGTGTAGTATCAAAGAATAATCACAACTACTTTAAAAGATTATTGGGGTGCCTGGGTGACTCGGTTAAGTGTCAGACTTCGGCTTAAGTCACGATATCATAGTCCATGAGTTCAAGTCCCACATCAGGCTCTGTGCTGACAGCTTAGAGCCTGTACCCTGCTTCAGATTCTGTATATCCCTCTCTCTCTGCTCCTCCCCTGCTTGTGCTCTGCCTCTCTCTCTCCCCCTCTCAAAAATAAACATTAAAAAAATTTTTAAGTAAAATAAGACTATTAAAATACTTCCCTCTTTTCCAACTACATACCTTTATAAGGCCAGATTTTCTTCATATACCCCAATCAAAACAACACATCACAACAAATGACTGCAGATAGAAGCTTTCTTTCAAGCTAGACATTCAAAGAGTTTGTAAAAATGTAAAAGAATGCCACTCTTCTCACTACTTTAAAAATATAGTTACTTTCATAAAATTTTATGCTAACATATAATGGGTTTATTATTCTTTTAAAACCAATTGATAATTTTTTTTTAGTTTCTCAATTCTATTTTCAAATACAGTAAATAGCAATACATAAAACCAACATAAACATGCTCCTTAGGTTCCGTGGTAATATTTAAGAGCGTAAATAGGTCCTGGGATGAAAAAGTTTGAGAGCCAGTGGCCAAAGACAATAGCTAGTAGATAACAGTAAATTTTGTTGCACTGCACACTTACATTGTGCTTGGCTCTCATTAAATGCTTTCTTTCTAAAATAAATAAATAAATGCTTTCTTTCTTACTTCATTTATGCCTCAAAAACAACTTTATAAGGTATTGTTACCATCACCATTTTCTAGATAAGAAAACCAGTGCTTGAGAGAGACGAAGCCATCAGCTTAAAGCCGCAAGCAGTGGAGCCAGCACTTGAGCTGAGATCGTAAGACTGGATCACGTGCTCCTGGCCACTACCTATACTGTGATAGAGGCATGCAACATTAGATTTTTTTAAATGTTTTTATTTCTGAGAGAGAGAAAGAGAGAGAGGCAGTGTGAGCAGGGGAGGGTCAGAGAAAGAGAGGGAGATACAAAATCTGAAGTAGACTCCGGGCTCTGAGCTAGCTGTCAGCACACAGCCCGACACGGGGCTCGAACCCACAAACCATGAGATCAAGACCTGAGCCAAAGTCGGAAGCTTAACCGACTGAGTCACCCAGGCCACCCCAAGGCACGCGACATCAGAAACAAGATCAACGGTGCGAAGCCAGGGGACTGAACTTAAAAATACGAAGGCACTAAGAAGGAGCCAACATAAAAAGTGAAATGCATTAGGGACTGAAGGGAGGACGTCTAAGGAGGTTCACGCGAGCAGAAGAAAGGCCAGGCCAGCTTCTCGGAGGCAGAATGCACATGTTTCAGGAGTACTTCAAGTGTAGCCCACAAGGTACAACAACGATCACAGGCTGAAGAATGGACAATAAAAACCCTAAGTTTTTAGGGTCTATTTCGCTTCCAGACCAGCTTCCAAGGATAATAAACCCCTTCTGGTCAGATTCATTCCTGACACTATTAAAGTCCTCTTACTGCTGGTTGGTTTCCCTGTAGCTCAAGCTTGAGTTTAACCTTCAATGAAATGTTCAGTTCTTTGGTTGCCACATCCAAAGAAGGGTTTCCACATATCAACTTGGGTTAGCAATCAAAGAGACCTAAATCTATTGACTCCAAGTGGCACCTCTCAGGCCTACAGTAAAGTGATACCCTGAAGTTTTGTCCTCTTGATTGGATGAGTGACAAGAAGGGCACTTAATGTCTGCCTTTTATGAAAAAGTCCTGTAAGACCAAAAACAGTAATTTCTTGCCAGCTTCGAATTTTCCTAAGCTAAAAATTCCTGCTAGGATATGCAGATATACTTTTCTACAGTCTTGAAATTTCTTCTTCCTGTAATATTTAAACCATGACTCACTCTGGCTAAGGATGATTAAAAAGGGAGTGATCTAGGATTGCAAAGGAAAACAGAAGATGAAGTGGGTGCTAGAGCAGTAGCCATGATGTAGCAATGTGGCGTTCNAAATTAAAAAAATTAAAAAAAAACAGTGGAGGTTAGGGGGAAAAAAGCAAAGTCAAGTCCAGGAACTGTTTTCCCCACTCTACTGAGACAGAGGTCAAAAGTCAGTTACAGTGTTCCCCCAATGTGTTAATATGTTCAGTGTTGAGACTGTGAGGAGTAAGCTTTATAACCCTGTCTGAGAGGTTTGAAAATTTTTGACTCAACTATGTCTATGGAAGACCTGAAATAAAAAAAATATAACCTCTTAATATGTACAAGATCTGTAACCATGAAAAAAAATGAATTTCAAGCATATTCTCAAAATTCTGGGAAGTCCTGAAAAGTTCCTAGAATATAAAGAGATAAGAATAATAACTGATGTTCTTTCTCTGGCTTTCTTTCTTCATTTTCTTTTAGTGACTATAAAAAAAAATGAAGAGGGCTTCCATAGCTTCACTAGTGATCTACGATTATCCTAACACTAGAAACCTTCAGTTCCTCAAACACAAATTCTTCTACATGGGACCATCAAAGTAAAAGTCTAAGATGAGAAAGAGAATGCTGGGTAACAGTGACTATGCTCACTGGTATTTTCCAGAGTTGAGTGGGCTGCTGTCCAATGATCATGCCTCCTTCCATCACCGCCTATGCTTCAACATATGGTATAGAGATCTGCAGCAAGTCAACATTTTGCTGGATCATAAAACAGAAAACATGTATATGAAACATAGTTATTAGTATTTTAGATTCCACAGAACACTGTGGTCTTCTTGCATGACAGCAATGGACCAACTTAGGATACTCAAAGCCCATTCCCAAAACACAATTTTCTTAGGAAGGGCAGAAACCAGGAACAGAGCTAACATTAGATCCACTAGTGTCTGGGAAATTAATGACTGAAACAAAGTTGCAGGATATTTCTCTACGAATAGATCAAACACTCCAAAGAAAAAGGATGGCGGGGTGTTTCACCCTCTAGTACTCAGGAAGAAGAAGAAGGATACATTGTCTGCAAGACAGGTGACAGGTTTCAGAAAGAACAATGAGATGGCTTCTCAGCCTTTTGTCTAAGATCAAGTGTAGTATCTGTTCTTATCAGAAAGGACAATGAGGACCTGCTTCACTGCACTACTAGTTTTGTCAGAACTAGTACAAGTGTGGACTCTGTTATAAGCACCTGTTTGACTAGTGCTTACTAATTGTGTGCCTCACCCTGGGCAAATGAACACTAGCTGCTATTATTAGAAATTAGAAAAAAAAAATTCAACTTGATTCCTGAGGTAACTGACATCAAGGAAATCTGTAGGGAAAGAAATGTAGATGTCACTAGAGGTTTTCATAGAGAGTCTTCAAAACATGTAAGATGCCATAGCCTGAGCCATTACATAACAATACGCCCTTCTGTCACGCCACCAGCATTTCCTAAGCTACTGAACATCGTCTGTAGCATAAGTGCAAAGAGCTAAACAAAAAGTGATTATCTGATTTGGAGTCAAAGATATTTAATTCAATTCGAGCCAATATTTATCTGAAAAGACTTTAACCCCCATGAACATTATATATATATAACATGACATATATGCCAATATTGTATTATAAATAGTTATATATGTTAGTTGTAAATGTTTTATATATATATATATAATCAAGCATGGGCACAAATAGAAAAACAGGTTCTGGTTAAAGCTGTATGAAGAAATGTCTGAGTTAAAGCAGTGGAGGGGATCCCTTACACAAACACACCTAGGACTCTGGGAATTCCTACCAGCTCTGATGGGAAGTGAGGACTACTACCATGTAAACAGAGTACCTGGAAGTCTCTCAAGATTCCACACTTTATAAATGTCCTTGTGTAAAAAATGTCACTTCTGTTTCCCCTCACTTCTGCTTCAGGATCAGAAAGAATACCATGCCAATGCCCAACACACTTCACACATGAAATGTTACAGTCCAACAGTTTTACCAAAATGAAAAGCCAGATAATCAGTTTATTTTTAAATATCTAAATAGAGTCTTCTTTTGTTTAACTCCAGATTTGATGCAGCTTTCTAATAAGCAATATTAGTTGTTACTCAAAAAGCAGACGAATGATTTATGTCATGCAGCTGTGAACAAGCATTTTGTTTGCAATACTGTCTGCATGCTTTACTGCACTAACATTGTTAGAATGCCCTCAAGGATGCTGCATACAACGGACTGGGAAACAAAAGGTCACTGTCACTGGAAAATGAAAAAAGACTCATCTGATTCAAACCAACATCAAGCACAGAGAAATGACAACAATGGAAAAACATTTCGTGTGCCTTTATCAGTCTGTAAAGGAGAATTATTTATCTCTAATAAGACTTAAAATTCTTATAATATATCATAACAAAAATAAATGAATTTTTCCAGTTCACAAGTGACAATTAGATCACATTCTGTTTTCTCATAAATTTAAAAATATTTGGTGTACCTTTGAAAGTCAACGCAAATGTGCTGGTAGTAAATGTTTTCCCAGCAACAAAGAAATGCTCAAATTTAAAGGTAACGTAATGTAATTTCATTTATATCATTAACATATATAGATACATAAGGCTAGATTCTTTCACGTATATTACATATGTATGAAATAAACAATTCCATAAAATTTGAGTTCTCAGTATAAAATATGTGCCTGTAATTTCTTTTAAATGTTTATGTATTTATTTTGAGAGAGAGGGTGAGCGAGTGAGCACGGGAGGGCAGAGAAAGAGAATCCCAAGCAGGCTCCAAGCTATCATGCTATCAGCATAGAGCAGAGCTCACCAACTGTGAGGTCATAACCTGAGCTGAAATCGAGAGTCCAGTGCTTAACTGATTGGTCCACCCAGGCAACCCTGGTGTCTGTAATTAAATTTTTAAAAATCCCTTGATTTTCTATCTAAACAGGCCATAAAAAATGATGAAAATGACAGGGAACATACTGACAGAAGCTACGCTGGCCACTGGGTATTAACTGTCCTAACAAACTCGCCTGATAGACAAGGAAGGTAATTTCTGCATTTTACTAGTACACGTAATATTTTCTGAAGGCACAAGAAGTTCTTTTATTGATAATTCTTTTTAATGTTTATTTATTTTTGAGAGAAAGAGGGACAGAGCACAAATGAGGGAGGGGCAGACACAGAGGGAGACACAGAATCGCAAGCAGGTTCCAGGCTCTGAGCCGTCAGCACAGAGCCCGATGCAGGGATCAAACTCACAAACTATGAGATCATGACCTGAGGTGAAGTTGGACTGAGCCACTCAGGCGCCCCTGAAAGCACAAGAAGTTCTAAGAAAACTCCTGGTGTCAAACAAATGCATATTATTAACCTCACCATTTTATTCCACTACTACTCAGCAGTAAAATGCTGATACAATCAGAAGCAAGCTAAACTAATAATTAAAATATACATATTTGTGTTTATTGCATAAATACAAGTGTTTCCTCTAAAGTGTGGGAAGGTAGGGGAAATGGTATGGTTTTCATCTATTTAAGAATTCTCATTTCTGTGAATTTTTTTTCTCCATTTTTTTATTTTGAAAATATCCAAACCTACAAAAAAATGAAAGATCAAGTACACTGTTTAGTGCATCTTTCATCCAAATTCACTAATTGCTAACATCTGCCCCATTTGTTACCTTCTCCCTCTTCTAACCCCCCAAAATAATTTCAGAGTTAAGTTACAGGCATCACAAAACTTCACTCATACATAGTTTAGCACGTATATCCTAAAAGTAAAAACGTTCTCCTACATGCACACAATATCGTTCTCACACCCAAGAAATTAACCCACTGTTAGCCAGGAAAAACAATGACCACTATTTACTATCTGGGTCCATGAAACTTTTTTTATTTTTTGTGTATTTAAGTCATTTTTGAATAATCTGCCAGTTCAAAACTAAAAGTAGAATGAAAAACAACCTATTATAAATTTAATAAACATTTAAACATGGCAAGCCAAAATTTTATTCCATATTTTTTTGCTATAAATTAAATAAAATGTCTTGATATTATTTTTTGAATGCAACTAGTTGCTCACCTACAGTCCTACATGAACCTACGTATTCATTTTGTAAGTACTGGTCCCGGGTCTCAAATACAGCTGTAACAGAATTTAGCTCATCATCGAGCTGGCTCTTTTTCTTGCACTTACATTGTCAAAACGCAGTATTTCATATTTTAAAAATATCTTCTTAATGTTCTAGCTTATAACTATTTCTGGTTCTTCCTCTTGCACTTACATCTTCAAAACATAACACTTTTGAAAACTCAGATGGCTCATAGTTTTGTTGGAGAGAAGAGAGTCCTCTTCTTTGCTCCGTAACTGCAAAACTTTTTAGATTGACAAAAACCAATTAAAATGATCAACCCAGTAAGTTGATCGGTTCCACATCATCTCTTTCCTTCCTGTGGCTTCTGTCCACACACCTGTCTTGGGCACGTGTCCAGTTAAGAACTGTCTCAGGTGTACTGTGGTGCACAGGCATCAGGAAAGATGAAAAAAACAACAGCCTCTGTCCTATTAGCAAAATGGGATGGTCCAGATTCTTGCTGCAAAACAGGATGCAATGAAGTCCTTCCTGTTGAATGACTAGCTGGATATTAATACTTGATATCCTTCTTTCCTTTGACACATACTGTTTGTTGTCAATTCTTGAGTTTGAGAAAATTCACCTACCACGTTAGTTGGCTTTTTTTTTTTCTATAAGCGGCTAGATAAGGAGCCAAATATTTTCAACTCTGTGAGCCAAACCACCTCTATCTCAACTATGTAAGTCTGCCTGCACAGTGGGTAAGTAGCCACAGACAATATTAAACAAATATCCATGGCTTTTCCCAATAAAACTTTACTTCGGAAAACAGGCGGTAAGCTGGCTTTCTGACCCTGAACATCATCACTTGATAATTTATGTTCTCGGGTTTCTTCTGTATGATAAATTTTACCATCATCATTAAAGTCTAGGGGACTATGATCTATTTATCTTCTGATTTATCTAAGAGCTGTGGAATGTCTTCCTCTGTCAAAATCCTTTGCCATTATGCGCAGGAAATAAAAATTTCTAAATTTCTAATTGTGTTCAATGAAGTATGTTCAGTGAAATTTTAACAAAACACAACTACCAAGATAGTGACTCCAAGCTCCCCTTACACCTCCTTACAAGATGATGCAATACTTTGGGCAGCACCGTGGGAAACTGGACAATGACAAAACAGCAAGCCTGTATTCCACACCCACAGCGCTCCTCCCTTTCTTGTTCATTTTAGGGTTTTTTAACATGATTGAGAATGAAAGTGATAAGTAATGTTGAAATCATTCCTAGGATGATAAAGTGGCAAAAAGGTTTCAAGACACAGGAAAAATAAGACCATAAAAATCCCTTAATGTATCTTAGATGTATAAAGAGACCCGTATGGTAGTTGGAAAATACTGTTCTGGTTTTTTTTAAGGTAGAATTTCCTTTGTTCTTTAGAAGTTCCCTAACAAATAGTTAGAACTTCCCAAAAAAGAAACTCAAAAATTAATACTGAATAGAAAGGACCCTGATGGCATATCAAGATTGAAACATATCATCAAATATGCCCAACTATGTGAAAATGTCCTTCTGTTTTGTGATCCAGGATCCAAAGTGCATCACATCTGGTTGCCGTGTCTTCTTAGTGTTCTTTAAGCAAGAACAATCTTGATCTCTACCTTTTAAAAAACCTTTCATGACAATGACATTTGTAAGAAATCTGTACCACTTGTCTTGCAGAATGTCCACATTTTGTCTTTCTGTGATTATTTCCTCATGATTCAGATCAGGACCTGTTACATACTATTCCAGTCCCTGTTCAAAAACTATTGTGCTCGCTTCAGCAGCACATATACAAAAATTATTAAGAATTGCAAGACGGCAACAGCACAGCATTAAACCCAAAGCAAGGTTCTTGGGAGCATGGGACCGTGTGTGACTGTTCACGTCCACATACCCACCCCATCACGCCAGCCAGGGCACGGGGTTAGCGTTTCTGGAAGCCCACCACAGAGATGATGATGTATACTCCCCACTGCGTCACATGGGGAGACATAGCCATTCTGCAAATATGAATTCCAGGCTTCAAATACTTCTCTAATCAGTTCTAGTTTATCAAGACTTCTGGTTCTTTTTCTTACACTAGTATTTGTCAAAATGCAATAAAGGTTCTAGATTCCAAATACATCTTGGTAAATGGTAGCTAGTGTGAAATGTAGTTAATGATACACAGTAATTTTAAGCTGTTCCCAGCATACTATTTCCTACCCTTCCATACTGACTGGAATAAATTCATGACATAAAATAAAATGTTTTCAAAATACCCTGGAAGTCAAAATGAGAGCCAAACTCAGTGACTCAAGAAAAGAAAATGTGCATCACCATCAATTAGATAGACTCTCATTCATCTACCCATCAAACATATACCAAGTACCAACTATGAATGAGACCATAGACTAAGTGATGCAGAAATGAATATGAATAGAACATAGTCCTATACTTGAGAATTCCATTGTTTAGGGCTGACAAAAGACATGAAATATGCACAATGCAGTGTGAGAAATGCTACAATAGACTTGCTAATGGATACCAGGAGAGCCAACTTCAAGCCCAGACTTTGCCATTTACTAATTTTATGAACACCCAGCACATTTTACATAGGAATCAGTAGAGTTACAATAAAAGAGGAAGAGCTTTGGAAACAAAATTATTAAGCGATATAAAAAATGAGAGGTATTATCATTATCAACCGTAACTTGTTCTTGATACTCATTTGATAAAATACTCATGTGTCATGGGTGGTTTTCTAGATGATATGCTATGTGTTTTAAAAGAAAGCAAGATCAACTTAATAATGTCACTTAAGCGAAAATCTCCGTCCTCTCTGTTCTGCTTTTTCTATAGTCAACCCAGGAAACCCGCCTATCAGCAGGCTCTGGTCACCCGTAACCCACAGGGTACGAAGCAGTACTTAGACTGTACACAGGATTAACATGGGTATGTCTTTTTAAAGCAATTTTATTCGAAGATTTATAATTGTGAAATTTTTGTATTCCCAGTTGACTCTTGCTCTTCCCTAGGGAAAGGAGAGGTCATGAAAGCCCTAAGAATAGAAGTGCTTCCTAACAAAAACATAACTGGAACTGTGGGCACTTTTACATTATTAGGGTATTATCCTTGCTGTCAAGTCCAAGTGAACAATAAGAGCTAACGCTCTGAGAAAAGACAGGCTAGTAACACAGACCAACACCACCTCTGCTATCTTTAGTTCACCAAGAAAGCAAAAGGACCCAACAGCAAGATTTAGAAGAAAACAAAAAAGTTTTTCACCCTAGGAACCAGTGTTTAGTTTGCTTATTTACTCGGAACAAAAACGCTCACAAACTCCCACACATCAGTTCCATTTCCTACGGCAACTGCACTTCATCAGGTTTATAAACACAACTTCTCTGACACGGTGAGTTCCTGTAATATAAAAATAACCGAATCCTGTTTCTGCATGTGAAAGTTTACAGTGTTTATTATGATTTTAAAACTGTTTTCAGGGGCGCCTGGGTGGCTCAGTCAGTTGAGCATCTGACTTTAGCTCCGGTCATGATCTCGCAGTTTGTGGGTTCGAGCCCCGCATCGGTCTCTGTGCTGTCAGCTCGCCTAGAGCCTGCTTTGGATTCTGTGTCTCCCTCTCTCTATGCCCCTCCCATGCTTGCACTCTGTCTCTGTCTCTCCAAAATAAATAAATGTTAAAAAAATTTTCTTTTAATTAGAAAAAATTTAAAAAAATAAAACTTTTCAAATGAGAGCATGGTTAAAAAGGAAAAGGGTGCAAAATTAAGCTTATAGTACATGTGGAAGTACAAATGATTTAAAAGAAAGAAATCACAGGTGCCTGGGTGGTTCAGTCAGTTAAGCATCCAACTTTGGCTCAGGTCATGATCTCATTCACAGTCTGTGAGTTCGAGACCCTCAATGGGCTCTGTGCTGACAGCTCAAAGCCTAGAGCCTGCTTTGGATTCATTCTCTCTCATTCTCTCTCTCTCTTTCTCTCTCTCTCTCTCTGCCCCTCCTCAGCTCACGCTCTGTCTCTCTCAAAAATAAACATTTTAAAAACAGAAACAAAAATTCAGATGAGGTGTACAACTGGTTTATTTTTTTATTTGTTTAGTGTTTGAGAGAAACAGACAAACATAAAGAGAGAGCTTGAGCAGGGGTGGGGCAGAGGGAAAGGGAGACACAGAATCCAACACAGACTCCACTCTCCAAGCTGTCAGCACAAAGTCCAATGCAGGGCTCGAACTCACAAACTGTGAGATCATGACCTGAACCGAAGTCAGATGCTTAACGGACTGACCCATTCAGGTGCCCCTGCACTGGTTTTCTATTGGTGATTAGGATGCTATGTTTTTCCTCACCACAACTAATCAGTCATAATTTGTAGTCATGGTCTCAAAAGGCATAAGATGTACTTAAAAAATGATTTTCAAGTGGACAAATTGTTGTGAACAAAATGAACCTGAATCTTTGTATTTTTTATATGCAGGCGCTCCTTGACTTAAGATGGTTCATCTTACGATTTTTCAACTTTACAATGATGGGAAAGCAACATGCATCCAGTAGAACCATCCTTTGAGTTTTGAATTTGGGTCATTTCCTGGGCCAGCCACATGCAGGAGGACCCTCTCATGTGATGCTGGGCAGTGGTGGCCGCAGCTCCCAGTCAGCCAGCGATCACGAAGGGCAAACAGCCGATAAGCTTACAGCCATTCTGTTTTTCACTTTCTGTACAGTAGTCAATAAAGTATATGAGATACTCACTGCTTTCTTATAAAATAGGTTTTATGTTAAAAGATTCTACGCAACTGTAAACCAATGTAAGTGTTCCAAGCACTTTTACTGTAGGTGAGGCAAAGTTATGACATTAAGTAGTTAGGTGTATTAAATGAATTTTCAACTTACAATGGGTTCATTGGGAACATAATCCCATTGTTAAGTGGAGGAAGATCTGGATAAGAAATACCTGCAAATGAAACTATCACTCTTGGGGGCGCCTGGGTGCCTCAGTTGGTTAAGCATCCAACTTCAGCTCACGTCATGATCTCATGGTTTGTGAGTTTGAGCCCCACATTGGGCTCTGTCCTGACAGCTCAGAGCCTGGAGAGCCTGCCTCAGATTCTGTGTCTCCCTCTCTCTCTGCCCCTTTCCCACTCTCACTCTGTTTCTCTCAAAAATAAAAAAGCATTGGGGCACCTGGGTGGCTTAGTCAGTTAAGCATCCGACTTTGGCTCAGGTCATGATCTCGTGGTTTGTGGGTTCAAGCCCTGCGTTGGGCTCTGTGCTGACAGCTCAGAGCCTGGAGCCTGCTTCGGATTCTGTGTCTCCCTCTCTCTCAGCCCCTACCCCACTCTCTCTCTCTCAAAAATAAACATTAAAAAAATTTTTTTTAATAAATAAAACATTTAAAAAAAGTTTTTAACTATCACTCTTATAGTGGTTTGTAATCATGTAAATTTGGAAGGAAAATCCCCAAAGATATTTTTCAACTAAACCATAAATACATTTTAGCAAGGAACAATAAGAAGATCAATCTCAAGCTAATTTTAAAACTACTAAAAACTGCCATAAAGGTCAGTTTAAGAAGCACCATGAAACGTAAAACTTGGCCGAACTTTGTGTTTTGGGCACAGTCAAATCCACACCTGGCAAAAGGGGGAAATGAAATTAGAGCAAAGTGCCATCACCGAATGACATCGTTCAATGTGCTCCAATGTGCTCAAAGATCTGTTTAAGCAGCTGGCTGAGGAAGCTAACCTGGCTCTTTAACTTCAAGTTGGATAATAATGTTAATAATTTGGTATTTGTTCTACTTATGATAATAACATCTACACGGACATGTCATTTTGAGAAGTGCTTGACGACAGAGTGAGAGTTTTGAGATCTACGAAAAAATTCATGGGCATATATCCAGAAATTGGGCTCAAAAGAAGACAGGCTAAATTGTGGAAAGGTTGTCAGCAGCAAGGCCACCGAGCACCCCAGGAGCCACTTTATCCTTCCCAGAACCATTATCTTTTGTCACTGAGTATTTCTTTAACAAATATTTTGAGACAATGAAAAATGTTAATTTATGAATAAATGACTTTCAGTTTTCCATATGACAAAACAGTTCACCTTCTCAGCAGATGACACACCTCTTGAAACTCTTAACTGAAGAACAAAAACACTACCCCAGCTATTCAGCAGCCTTCCTGATGGCTGTCTGACCATGTCTCACAAAACAATGGAACGATTCATCCCACTTGAACAGATGTATATGAACCTGAACACTCTTTAACTCAATGCAGTTTTCCAAAAGTGACCATTCTAAAGCATTTTGTCCATTAACTAAGGAAAGCAATAGTAAATACTTTTTTTTCCAACAAGGAAGAACATTATATTTAAAATGGACAAATTACAGAAAATATCAAAATTCCCTCATTTTTTTTTAAATGTTTATTTAGAGAGAGAGAGAATGCACACACACCCCTACAAGCAGGAGAGGGGCAGAGAAAAAGAGAAAGAGAGTCCCAAGCAGGCTCCATGCTGTCAGCACAGAGCCTGATACAGGGCTCGATCACAAGAAACAGGAGATCCTGAGCTGAGCCAAAATCATGACCTGAGCCAAGATCAAAAGTTGAAAGCGTAACCGACTGGGCCACCCAGGCACCCCCAAATTCCCCAATTATTAAGGTAACATTTCTTGCAAAGAAATACCATGCTTACAGTTCTATCACTTTGTGACACAGAAACGTCCCCCAGCAATCCCTAACCCCACACATTCCTTCTCCTCTACCTTGGGTGACAAGGAGAACCTTGTTCTCTCTCACAAATATAAGAGAACAAATGTACAGGTATGTTGCTGGCTATAAGTTACGTTTCCTGTAGGCAACAGCACATATACCTTCACCTGTTATGGATCTCTTTTAGTAGTTTACAATAGTTATATGCCAAGAAATTCTGTATTCATTTATCATTAAAAATGTATTTTAAAAATACAATGTTCTCTTACATGTACATATCCCCTCCCATGATATTCACAAGTGTTTTACTTGAACTGCATTCTACTAAAGACTCCAGTATAAAAGAGCATTTCATCATCACCAAAAGGAGGAAAAAAGCTATTTGAAAAAAAATGGGCAAAGGTAGTCTCTACTGTTAGATGTTAGGATCGTGATAAACTCTGGGGAGACAGGATGGGATAACAGGGAAAGAATTCCAAGGGGGTCGATCTAGGATGCTGGTAATGTTCACTTCTTGACCAGAGTACAAGTTACATAGATGTGTTCATTTTGTAATAAAGCATCATGCTTTTGACTTCTGTATTTTACTTGCTTGTGTATTTTATTTAAATATGCTCATGTATCAGGTATTTTTCACGTATCACGTATCATAAACTTTAAAATGTATCATGTAACATACACTTAAAAATGAAAAAAAAATCCTTGAGGAATGAATAAATATGGCTCCTTACAGTTCCATTGTTCCTTAGTATAACATCAGTAGTTCTCGTGACCAAGTCTGAGGAGGGTGACATGGGGCCCCTGGGTGGCTCAGTCGGTTAAGCATCCGACTTCGGCTCAGGTCATGATCTCACGGTTCGTGAGTTTGAGCCCCGTGTCGGGCTCTGTGCTGACAGCTAGCTCAGAGCCTGAAGGCTACTTCAGATTCTGTGTCTCCCTCTCTCTCTGATACTCTCCTGCTCATGCTGTCTCTCTCTCTCTCTCAGAAATAAATAAAACATTAAAAAATTTTTACTAAAAAAATAATAAATATAAAATAAAAAATGAGGAGGGTGTTGTAATTACCTCAAATAGTGCTTATCATCAGCCAAAAAAATCTCAGGGAGGCTCCACACATAAAGTTAGCATTCTACAGTTGCAGAATAGAAGAAAAAGTAAGAAAAATGTATCTAAGTCTAGAATCAATCTTCAGAACTCACACATTCAGAAAAACAAGTCAATCAGTCGACTAACTGAAAAGGCTAATCCTTTCCTTGACAATTACATACCTACAATTTCAAAAAATGGGATAAAAAAGACTCACAAAGAACACATTTCAATTTAAGCTATTTAATTTTCACTTGTTTTCAAATGTGTACTATATGAATCCAGAGACAGAAGGAAAGAATTCTACTGCCTTCTTTTATTCATTTTCAGAAATATTTTAGAATTTAATTCCAAAAAAAATTATAATAACTGGTGTTTAAAAAAACCAACAGGCCTAAAATGGAGTCACGTGTGCTAAGTCCTTATCACCAAACCAAGACTTAACACCGAAACTAATTGCAGTTTCAACCTTCCCCAAGAGTGAAAACTTGACCAATCAGTCTGGAATTTTCCTGGTCAGCAATGGTTAGATAAACTATCTGATAGCCCTTATGTCCCTCCCAAAAAAGGTGACTTTGCCTGAAATAATCTATTTTACCCATTTGTGACTTCCTGGCCCTATCCCTTCCTGCCTTTAAAACCCTTTCCTCTTCTGCAGCTCTCTGGAGCTCCTTTGAATTTGCTAGATGGGATGCTGCCTGATTCACGAATCTTTGAATAAAGCCAATTAGATCTTCAGATTTATTCAGCTGAATTTTGTTGTTGTTGGGTTTTCCCCCCCACTGGAAGCAGGCACATTTGAAAGTGCAATCTTCATCTTATCAATGGAAAATCAAAGCACTTTAAAAATAAAATCTTAAGATCTCAGTATTCAAAGATGCCAGTGGGTGAATCAGCACTGTGTGCTATGTGTACCTCCGCTACATCTGCTCCCCTATTACATTTCTCTGACCGAGGTTTCTCAATAAGTTCCTGAGCTCAGAAACTAAGTTAGCTTAAATTCAATGTTTACATAAATCCAGTGAAAATTATTGACTTTAAAGAGATTGTGTTTTATAAGCCCATTTAAAGCACATCTTGCGCAAACCAGTATGATGTAAATGATGGCGACATGAAACTGAACACTAAACCCTTGATACAGAAAAGGGCAAGCTAACAAAGGAATGGGCTCACTGTGCAGCCTACCCACAGAACATATTCATTATGCAAGCTTAGCAGCCAGCACATACAATAATTGTTTTAAAAAAGAAACCTTTAGTGATTCTTTCTTCACATATAATAGATTCCTTCTTCCTAAACCTTCATAAGAATGGCAAAAGAAATGACTACTTTCACAACCATCTAAAATATTTGGTTTAAGCTTTAATTTTTTCAAGTCTGATTTCGTTTTCACCAGAAAGTTCCTTTTACTGTTCTTATTCCATAATATGCCTTTGATTCTACTATTGCTTGACCACTTGTCTGATGAGGCTGAGAAAAATCAGACCAATGGAATGCTATAGACCTAAACCTAACTTGCTCTGAATGTTACTGGATATACTCTCCTGTCACAGTCTTTTATGAATATAGCTTTTTCCATTGAAATTATGATCAGGATTTCAGAAAACAAAAAATTATAAAACTTCCTTCAGCAAAAGTAAATAAAACTTCCCTTAGCAACCTCCACATAATTTCCATATAATTCCCTTCCCTAACAACGATGTTAATGTGAACAGTAAACACGTAAAATAGTGTAATTAAATGCTAAATACACAGGGGTAAAAAGGAGCCTAATGCAAACCGTATTATGATAGGATGGATTCTTGTGGCCCTTCATTACTGTTCTTTCCACTTATTAAATTTCATTCTTAATTAAAACTTCTGTATTATATTCCAAGTATACTTTCCTAGTTTTTTAAATAATTTTTTTAAATGTTTTATTTATTTCTGAGAGTGAGAGAGAAACAGCGTGAGCAGGGGAGGGTCAGAGAGAGAGGGAGTCACAGAATCTGAAGCAGGCTCTAGGCTCTGAGCTGGCTGTCAGCACAGAGCCCGACACGGGGCTCGAACCCACATGACCTGAGCAGAAGTCAGACGCTTAACCGACTGAGCCACCCAGGCGCCCCTACTTTTCTGATTTTAAACTGACAACAGAACAATTACTAATGGCCAGGTCCTTATAAATGTCAATATTTTAAATGTTTAGAAACGACACATATAAACCACATCTCATAAATCATACATATTCTTTAAAAATAAGTGTATAAAGGCAAATGGAAAAAAGGGAGCTCTCTGTATTA
>NW_027551572.1:8680496-8769479 GCF_008692635.1 Crocuta crocuta
TGAGTTACTCAGATCCTAGTGTTTTCAAAATAACCTTAAAATCTTCAACAAATAGTCTTAATACCTATACTAAAAAGAACACTTTTCAAAATGTTAAATTGAAGCTCATCAATTTCAAGGAGTCAAGCTTTCCAGAAACCTAAACTTTTAGAATAAATTATTTAGATGTTCCTTCTTACTTTGTTGATGAGTTTCCTTAGGCTAAGGAAAAACAGAGGAAACCGGTTGGGAAGCGCCATCTTGTGGGCTTCCTAGGAAATATTTTCACTCTAGTCATCAGTAGAGTTCTAGAAGCAAATTATATATATATATTGAAAGTTTTGTATTATATATATATTCAATTATATATATTCAATACAATACTTTCAATATTTAAAATGTGACTTTAATTTAAATTTAAGTATTCTCTAATGGTTCACTTTCCAGGGTCCAAATACCAATAACTTTAATAAAGTACATTTGTAGATTTGGGATAAGATCTTCCTTCTAAAGCGCTTGATATATTTATAACCAAACCATCATATTTTATCTTTACAACAGCCTCAGGAGTTAATGCTGGAGAGATATGTTACATGATAATGAAGCTTGAAAATTTGTATACTAAAGGATTAAAAAAGCATCTAGGCAGTGGAGAACTTAGAATGAGTCTTATGATTTTGTAGTGTAGCAAAGTCATACCACAGTACCTCACAAAATAGAAGCCTTTTGTTGTTCATAAAAACTAAATTGAGAAAGTTATCAAGAATTCTAAAATAAATCTGTGTGTGTATGTGCGTGTGTGTGTGTGTATGCACATGTGCTTAAAGTACTTATGTCTCATAAGTAAAATTTTACAAATTGTGTTAGGAGTTAAGGTACATAGTATATGAAGATGAAAACAAAAACAAAAATATGAAAGACTAATAGGAAAGAAAATGCCCTCAAAGTCATGTTTATATGATTCTCTTTAGACTTCAGAAATAGTGTGATTCTATTAGTTTATATAATATTAAAGAAGAAACATTAATATTCTAAATTTACAAGTGGTCTGGAGTTGCCTTGCCACCAGCCCAAAGATGTGGGGGTTTTTTGCCCCACACAGTGCTTTTTTTAAAGGCCCAAATTAAATACTAACATTTAAAATTAGGGAATTCCTCAGCATTCCCTATTGTCTGTTACCCATCTGCCCACTGAAGGCATCTGAGTTATGAGCCCTGGTTTACATTTTTTTTTCTAACTTCCTTGATTTTTCCTTCAGGGTTCCTTTTCCTGGTACTTGTTTGGTGGGGGAGTGCATAATGACATTCAAGCTAGGCTTCTGAGAAGCACTGTCGGCTTGACAGTTATTCCCCAATTTTCTACGTGAAAGGTGCATCATCTCAGTTCTGCTATTGGTTCATGATGCAGCAATACCTGGAGGTTTGCAGAATATTCATCTTTTTAAAACTATGTTCTGAGATGCAAAACTTTGAGAGAGCTTTCTGCTTTGCAAAGGGAATCCCAAACCTACTGCTGGTGTGAAAAACTAAGGAGATTTGCATTATAGGAGGGGGGGAAAAGACCAGTTACTTGGGAGAGACAGGGGAGAACACTACTTTGGTAAAGTCTAAGTTGATTTATGATTTGACAGCATTTTTAATGTCTATAGCCTCCCACATCTGTTTGAACAAAATGAGCCCAGAACATATCATTTTGCTAATGTTGCTAATTATTTTTTCCATCAGCTTTTGACTAAGTGAAAATTATTTCCAAAAAAAGTTCCTAATTTTCAAATGCCTCTGTTTTCCTAAGGTCAATTATTATACTTGAAAAACAAGATAAAAGGTAAAAGGTTTTCATTAGGAGAGTGAAATCAGAAGGCACCTTGAGCTGAATGAAGTCTCGCTGCTCCCTCGCTCCCTCCAGTCTTTCCTGACAGAAACAGACAGAGAGAGAGAGAGAGAAGGAGGCGGGGAGGGGGGGGGGGGNCAGCACGACAAAGAGGCCCATGTCCCTCCAGAAAAATTCAGGATGACAGGCCTCTAAGTATTCTACAAGTCTCCCTTCTGTACAGTGATGTCTCTTTCCTTTTTGCTATTACTGTATTATTAATCCTTCTTGTTCCTTTCTCTTGTTTTAAAATAACTTATCTTTTTTAATTTCAACTAAGAGAATAGACAAGCTGAGAACACTTTCTCATTCAAGGAAAGTAACTGAAAGTGTCCAGTCAACTTCTAAATATTATGATGGATTAAAAAAACATGAATGTGTTTTTGTGGCTCTTAGGTTTAACTATATATTTTGCACACATATCTAATGAGCACCCTTAAAGCATTCAAACCTGAGAATATCAACAAATGCCATCCAAAGACTTAAACAGGCAGTATCACCAAAAACAACTTAGTCGATACAGAGGTCAATTTCATCACAACTTTTTCACACTTAAATAAAATACTATTAGCAATATGTGAAATGTCCCATAAACCATTGATTTCATCTTTCTTTCTGGGTTTTGGCACGTTCTGATAAACAATCACTAACATGAGCTTTCAGGTCCACTGCTTTGTGCCTTCTACTCAGCAACTTTAAAGACACTTAAGGAGCCATTTTTTATTTTTATTTTTAAAGTTTATTTATTTTGAGAGACACGGAAACAGAGTGAGTGGTGGAAGGGCACGAGAGAGGCAGACAAGAGAATCCCAAGCAGGCACAGTCAGTACAGAGCCCAACATGGGGCTTGAAACCCCAAAACTGAGATCATGACCAGAGCTGAAGCCAAGAGTAGGACACTTAACCCATGAGCCAACCAGGCGCCCAGATGAGTCATTTTTTACTGGAAGACTAACATACAAAAGTCCTATGAACTTGGCTAACCCACCAAGGTCTAAAAGGGAGGCCCAAACAAGGAAAGGCACTCCTTCACATGTCCTGGCTAACGGCCTGAAAAGGTCTAAGAGAGAAGAGATGATCACACAGGAAGTGCCCGTCATTTCTGTTACATTTACCGCTGTCTATCCAGAGGGTGGTTTTCATCTCCGCTGAATGCTGGACACCCAGCAACATTCAAAGGGCCAGCGGATGAACCTGGATTAACAGTCAGCCCTGTGTCTGCAGAGCCTGCTTAGTGTTCCTTGTCCTCTGCTTTGCAAGTTGAAAGATGAAGAAGCTTTTTTTTCCAGACTATAAAGATGTATATATCCAGCCAGAATTTAATCAGAAACTTTTCAAGAAAGTTAAGCTGACAGAAGGAACCAATGCCTAAGTAAATGATATGTCTGCCCTTGACATGCAACAATACTGCAGGAATATATATATTTCTTCCTTTAAAGACTCAAGATAATTAGACAATAAAAACAATATGAGAGATTTTGAGATATG
This sequence comes from Crocuta crocuta, assembly GCF_008692635.1. Lineage (NCBI taxonomy): Eukaryota > Metazoa > Chordata > Mammalia > Carnivora > Hyaenidae > Crocuta > Crocuta crocuta. The sequence continues at coordinate 8,683,833 of NW_027551572.1, forward strand.
TTTACTACTGCTAACCTGATTAACACATTATAAAGTCGTACAAAAATTAATAAATGCTCTATGTTTCTACCCTGGAAATTGCTAAACTACAGAGGTACTGGGGTGCCTGGCTGGCTCAGTCGGTATAGCATGCAACTCCTGATCTCGGGGTTGTAACGAGCCCCACACTGGGTGCAGAGATTACTTAAAAATAACATCTTTTAAAAAAACAAAAAATAAACTACAATAGTACCATGGTTTAAGAACTATTTTATTCACTTAACACTTTTGAGCACCCACGACATGTGAAGCACTGTGCTAAGCACTGTGAATACAAAATAAGACCATGAATCTTACCTTACAGGCACCATCAGCCTAGAAAGTTATAAAGATAAATAGCTACTGTGAAAGGAACACATTGGCAAATGTCACAGGAGATGTGCAGATAAAATGATAAAGAATTCAGAAGTCAAGGGATTCCTTTTGAATGGGTGCAGGGGGCAGGGGTAGGGACTGAACTACTGGAAAGAAGGGCAGAGAAAGGAACAGATATGGAAGAACTGGCGGGAGCTGGCAGCTGACCGGGTGCAGAGGCAAGGGGAGGCAGGGCGGAGGAAGGAAAGCTAAGCATCTGGAGCTGGGAACGTGTGCTGTCCCGAGTCCACAGGAAATCCTGACAGAGATGTAGAGGGGGCACCAGAGCGGGGCTGGGAATCCCCCACAGGGCGCACTGTTGAAGCCTACGTACTCCCAAGGGAGAAAGGGAGGGCGGGTCATGAGAAGCAGACATTTTGGGTAGCAAACAGAGGAGACTGAGGAACAGTGAAAGGGAAGAGAAGGAGTAGCAGGAGAGCACAATGTCTTCCAAGATAAGAAAAGAGGGGCGCCTGGGTGGCTTAGTCCGTTAAGCGTCCGACTTTCGTTTAGGTCATGATCTCGCGGTTCGTGGGTTCGAGCCCCGCGTCGGGCTCTGTGCTGACTGCCAGCTCAGAGCCTGGAGCCTGTTTCGGTCTGTGGCTCCCTCTCTCTCTGACCCTCCCCTGCTCATGCTGTCTCTCTCTCTCTCTCTCTCTGTCTCCTAGAAATAAATAAAACATTAAAAAAAAGAAAGAAACAAAGAAAGACAAGAAAAGAAAGTTTCCAGAAAGAGGCAGTCAAAAACAGCAAACGGTGCAGAAAGATCAAATATGAGGACTGAGGGGAAGCCACTGATTACTGGCTACTAAGTGATAAAGCCTTTCCAGCCAAACAGAAGCCGAATATGAGGTGGTCGCCATGACAGGAAGCTCTCCTTGACCAAACCTCCAAGCCCTCTTCTTGACTAGCCTCAGCCTTGTCCCCAAGCCTTCCCCGGCCTGCAAAGACATCTGAGCAAGAATTCTGCTACATGCAGGGCGCCTGGGTGGCTCAGTTGGTTGAGCGCCCAGCTTTGGTTCAGGTCATGATCTCATGGTTTGTGGGTTCAAGCCCCGCATCAGGCTCTGTGCTGACAGCTCAGAGCCTGAAGACTTTCAGATTCTGTGTCTCCCTCTCTCTCTGACCCTCCCCTGTTCACACTCTCTCTCTCTCTCCCTCTCTCTCTCCCAGAAATAGATAAAACATTTTTAAAAATTAAAAAAAAAAATTCGCTACATCAGTTTAGAGAGAACCCTTCTACCTACCAAATTCCTCACCACTACCCTTGATATCTGATCACCCTGACCTGCCCCCATCAAGAATCCTGTTAGGTCAGGTTAGCAAGAATTCCCCTACCTTGGCTTCTCTTAGTAATTTTTCATCCTCTGACATCCCTTGCAACCTGCTCCTTGGTGATAAATCCTCACTTGTTCTCATACTCCCTCTTTCCTACTGTTAGTCTTGACACCTCTTGGTTAAGTTTCCTTGTTTGGTTGGTTGTTTTGAGAGGGGCAGGAAGGGCAGAGGGAGACGGAAAAAGAATCTCAAGCAGGCTCCCCACCCAGCATGGATCCCAACAAAGGACTCAATCTCACAACTGTGAGATCATGACCTGAGCAAAGATCAAGAGTCAGACCCTTAACCGACTGAGCCACCCAAGTGCCCCAAATCTTCCTCGATCCTTAAAAGTGTCAGAACTTCTTTTCCTTCAGAGTTGCCCTTTTCTCTAGTGCTGAATGACACTCCCAAACACCTAACTAGTTACAATCAAATACTGTCTAGGAAGAGAGGGTGTAGACAGGGTTAATGAGTAAACAGCCATGCAAGGAGAGGTGGTGGGACATACAGAATGCTCTTTCAATAAACCTCTGCTAAGAGATGGAACACCAGTACCTCATGCTGGTACTTAAGAGGATTCCAAAATTGAGGAAAGGCTTTCTCACACTGACTAGGAAAGCACGGCTCTAATGTAAGGGGAACGAGCCGGGGAGAGGAGGAAACTAATGACACAAGACAGAGAACAACAAATTCCCATACTTATTATTTTCAGTCCTCTTGCATTATATATTTTTTTGTAAATCACCTCATTTCTTCCTAGAACAATGAGACGTATTAACAAACAACAAATAAATGTTTTCTTTCATGCATTTAAAAATATGAATGCTTAAATCTGTGGTACATTTAAATCTGTAGCTCATGTAGGACACAGATTTATTGTTATGGGAGAAAGATTATATTGTTTTATTTTCAGACCTTTAAAAGGTTAAGTTAGCCATTTTCATAATTCCTATTCAATTTGATTATGTTCCCTTCTGTGAGGGTAAAACATGAACAAACCAAGCTCATTTATGTGCAATTCCCTTGTACCATTGAAATGAAAAGGAACAATAGTTTAATGAAGTAGAATTTGTTATCTAATTATGCCAAATAATTTAGAAACATCTGCTGATGGTTAGTAATACTATAGTTAAACCTCAAAGAATCTGCTCCCAGAGAGATTTCCATTTTCTTCAAGCCCTTGTAAGCTTCCAAGTGGGAAATCCACAGTAGAGTATGGAACCATGAGATGACATAACAGCACCCCTACTGCATTAAAAACAATTAACAAATGAACAAAAAAATAAATAGAGGGTATGCATCATATTGATTTGGGCCTTAAAATTAACTCCAAAATTTAAGAAACACAGTAGACCACTGTAATAGTCAACATTCATTCGAGCATTTATTGAGTAGCTGGGATGCTTCAGACACTGTGGCGGTTGTTAAGGACACAGAAGAACCCACAGCTTTCCCATTATGGAACTTCATCCAGCAGGAAAGACAAGAGACTGTATCCACCAATCACTACATCACCCCATGATAAGCGGTAGGACAGAGATGTGTACAGGGCACAATGGATAGAGAAAAGGGGTAACTAACTCACAGCAGAAGACTACTTAGAAGAGAGGACTATTCAAACTGAGTTTTTCAAGATGTGTAGAGATATGTGACTGCAAAGAAGGACCTGGGAAATGACTGTGCCAAAAGCACACTGGGTACAATCCTTTCTGGAAGCTTCAAGTAGTTCAAGGTGGCTGAAGTACAACCTCTGAAGAGGAGACAGTAAGAAAGGGTCCAGACAGGTAGGCAAGGGTCCTATCCTAAAAGCCTAATATGCAAACTAGGGAATTTGGACTCAATCTTAATGATGATGGGGACCCACGGGAGAAGTGGGGAAGTAAATTGTTAGACTAACCAAATTCTTTTCATTTGTTTAGCGTTTATTTACTTTTGAGAGAGAGAGTGAGACAGAGCGAGCATGTGAGCGGGGGAAGGGCAGAGCGAGAGGGAAACTGAGCATCAAGTAGGCTCTGCACTGTCAGTACAGAGCCAGATGTGGGGCTCGAACTCATGAACCGTGAGATCACGACCTGAGCCCAAATCAGACACTTAACGGACTGAGCCACCCAGGAGCCCCTAGACTAACCAAATTCTAAGAGGCAGGTTTAGATTTCCAATTATGGACTCTCATAAAACAATATGCCAAAATAATAAAGGAAGAAAAAAGATAAATGAAAGCAAATGTTTAAAATGATTCAAGGTTGTTCACAGGATAAGTATATAGAGTGGCAGCCCATTGTTATATACTTACTCTTCATTCATTCATTTATTCACTCAATAAACCTGGATTGAGCACCTATGACATACCAGACACTGAGCTTACAATCCTTGATATATTTTAAGCACCAAAAGGGCAGGGGTTAGATATGATTACGGTCTGGACTACTCCCCAAAGGAAGAGCACTGCTCAGTGTATTTTTCACAGTTTCAGAGTACGATAAGAAGTGTCAAGTGTCCAGCACCATTAGAAGTCTATCTGGTTTTCAATGTACATCCCCGAACTAGGTGTCCACCAGAGCATCCTCAGACAAAGTCTAAAATGGCACATGGCACATTCAGCGGCACACATAAACAAAATACTGTAGAACCACTTTCTCAAGTGGGTCAACACACTTGTAGATCTATGTTAATATCAACAATAACAGTAACATTAGTGACATTAGCTACTATCTGTCTTCACCACCGTGTTAAGAACTTTACACACACGATCTCATTTATTTCTGCACAAATGGAAGACGGGAATTACTGGCCTGTTTATATATAAGGAAAATGAGATGAGAACATACAGCTGACATTGTGTTAAAATAACCCTTTTACACCAAAATCTGAGCACTTTCCTCTACACTACACACTAGGGAAGCATCCTCTGTTAGCTTCCCATCTCAGAGTAAAACCTGATCTTTATCATGGTTTATAAGGCCCCACGTAATCGGAGAGCCCAACACTCCTCCATTCCCCAGGGGCCTCTCTGTCTCATCTCCCACCGCCTTCCCCTCGCTTATTCCCCGCCAGCCGTGTTGCCCTTCTTTTTGTTCCTCGAAACTGTCAAGCGAGCACACCCCTGCCTCAAAGCCTGTTTCATGAGGTGTCGCCCCCACTTCACGCGACTCACTCCCTCACATTCTTCAAGTCTCTGCTCAAAATCCACCTCGGTCATGAGGCTTTCCTGACCATGGTGCCAGACAGGAAGGCAGCCCCGTCTCCTCACCTGCCTTCTACTTCTCCACGGCACTAGCCACCTGGCTCACTATACATTTTTTTATTGTCCGTCTGCCTCCACTGCGAACAGAAGCTCCTTGAGGATAGGAACTAATTACATACCTGGCACATTTTCAGCCCTCAGTCCACTGAACAGATGAGTAAACAAATCACAAAATAAGAAAATCACAAGCCTCAGAGCTCTCCTCAGAAAGATGATGAAATTGGACTTCTCTTGTTGCTATTCCCTTCTCTCACTCTACGGTCCCATCCTTTCCTGCCCCTAATCCTGAATGCCCTAGGCTTTTACACTGTTCTGTTTAGCACACTTCCCCTTCAGGTCCTTCTTAGTGATGCCTCACCCCCTACCTAAAGGCCACCACTTTCTTTTCTCTTACAGCACAGCTCCCTCGGACAAAGAGCTTGCTCTGAGTACTTTAAGATCTTTAGTCCATAACTTAAAATCATCCTTTCATGCTATATGAAGACACGTATCTATACCTAGCATGCTATTCCTCACAAGTAACATGCTAAGAACCCATGCTTTAATTGTAGTATAATGGGAATTGTACTATAATAATTGTAGTATACGGGGAAATATTTCATTCACGCAGATATTTACAGATCCCTCAAATGGAACGCCTACACCACTTACCCACTGTCCGTCCAACCTAGCACAAGCTACTTCAAATCCTTAAATCATTTCTCACAAAGTAATTTCACAGCATTAAGGGACTAAAAAATAACAACAAAGTTCTATACAAAAGGTAAAGATAGAGGGGTGCCTGGCTGGCTCAGTCGGTAGAGCATACAACTCTTAATCTCAAGGTCGTGAGTTCAAGCCTCACATTGGGCGTGGAGCCTGCATACACACATACACACATACGAATATACGTAATTGTATATATACACACATAGATATATTTCAAGGAGAGAATATACTATAAGGACTGAAGACAGGTGCTAATGGCAGAAAAGGGAAAATTAAGTACAGTTAGCAATTTAAAGTAGAGAATCGGTTCAGTTTTTGAAATGGTTGTTGTCATGAAAATCTATTCGTGTAGACAGATGTTTCTTGGACTACATCTTCTTTTCTACTTGTTTTACACCACGAAATAAATATACATGGTCCAATGAAATCCAAAGGTAAAAAGTCAGAGTGGAAAGGACAACCTTCAGTGCAGCTAGAGGAAACACAATGACAAATGCGGTGGGCAAATACAGGGGCCTGACTCACCTTCCCTTCTCCCAGATTCCTCAACTGCTGGTGTCCTTTCCAAGAAGTGCTTACTTTTCTAAATGTAAAACAACTACTCAAAACAGGCACAGGCATTGTTAAGCTATCAATTTTTGAGTCTGTTTTTTGGTTCTTGGAGAATAAAAGGGAAAAGAAACTTTCTAAAAACATGAAAAGTTCTAAAGCATTCCTGGGTATAAAACCATTAAAATATAGCAACATAAAATATAAAAATAGCAATTTCTCTTTTTTACAGTTTAAGTAAATCTTTCTTCTATTCAGTCTGGCCTCCTTACTCCAAGTAACTTTTAAATTAATAACAGCTTGATTGAGATAGAATTCACATACCATAAAATTCACCCTTTACCATATACAAGGCAGTGGTTTTTAGTATATTCACAAAGCGTTCATTATGGTTTTCAGAAATAAGGAGCCAAATTAAGAAAGTATATTTATAACTCTATTTTATGAGACATGGCTTTTTTTTTTCAATATGACTTCTCAATGTGAAACACAGTCACACCATTCTGTTTCTTAGTTTCTCCCTATTTTGTTTTTTTAAGGATAGTAGGGTTATATTAATAAATAAAAACCAAAGCTTATAAGAATCATTTTCTATGTAAGAATGACTTATGACCAATAATTCAGTTATAAGGCCAGGGGTTTGCAAAGAAAGTTCAGTGACTTCATTTATACACAGTGGACAGATAATAGTTTTTTAAAGGTACTGTTACTGATATTTTATATAAGATGGAGAAAACACCAATTATCCATAACAAAGGATCTTATTTCTAGAGGGACTTTGACAAAAGCTACACAAAACCCAGCCTGGGGTTTCCCTAATAAAGATTTCCCTAAATCTTTTTTATGGCTGCTCTCAAGATGATAGTAAATTAAGTTTACTTAATTCTTAGGGTAAACCCAATTCAGTGAAAAATGTGTAACTTCTTTTACTAATATCATTCCTTCAGAACTATTATTATATGCCATACATAGCATGACTAAACAGTATTTTTCTGCCTATTTCTCTTGTGATTCCTTTACATTAGTCTAAAACTATTCTCACTGAAGGTAATACTGTCTTCAAGGAAGGAAAAATTAGCTTTTGGGGATCAAAACCCTTGCTCTTTTTGTGCATAAAGCAGATATACATACAGTGTGTAAAGAGATAAACGGCATATCTCTGTTATTAAAGTTTCATGATGAAAACAATTAAGAAAGAATGTCTAAAACTTCTTATGAAGGGTGATTTAAAAAAAAAGTGGACAAATAACTGACATAAAAGATATTGCAACTGTTCTTGACAAATATGTCAAATTTTTATAATTATACATATCATCCTATCTTCAAAGATTAGGCTGTTTAGGGGCACCAGAGTGGCTCAGTCAGTTAAGCATCTGACTTTGGCTCAGGTCATGATCTCAGGGCTTGTGAGTATGAGTCCTATGTTGGGCTCTGTGGTGACATCTCAGAGCCTGAAGCCTGTTTTGGATTCTGTGTCCCTCTGTCCCTCTGCCCTTCACCCACTCATGCTCTCTCTCTCTCTCTCAATAAATAAAACATTTAAAAAATATTTTTTTAAAAAAGATTAGGCTGTTTATAGGATTGTTACTTGCAGGGACAGATGTCACTCAAAAGACAGCATCACCAATATTCCTTTTACATTGTACACAGATGGTAACTATCAGAGCTATAGCCACTATAATTCTTTTATCTGCCTTACATTATACCAAATCTCCACACATTAAAAGAAAAATTGTAAAGGTGAACTATTAAGTTTTTGATACCAGGAAGAGACTATGCACAGGTATTTAAATAAGGATGGTGTTTTTCTTTTTGAGAGTGAGTGAGCATGAGCAGAGAGAGGGGCAAAGGGGGGGTAGAGGAGGGGGGAAGGAGGGAGATGGAGGGAAGGAGAGAGAGAAAGGGAGGAAGGGATGGGGGGGCGAAAGGTAGAGAAGGAGAGAGAGAGACAGAGAGAGAGAGACAGAGAGAGAGAATCTTAAGCAGTCTCCATAGCCAGCACAGAGCCCAACAGGGGTCTCAATCCCATGACCATGAGACCATGACCTAATCATGATCTCACCACTGCTGCTTAGAACTCCCTCTCATATTCTTTGATGAGCAATGTCCAAAAAATCAAAATGTCAGCAGAGAGTATATTCAAGTGGAGTTGCCTACAAAATTGGCTTTTGGTCAAATAAATCATACTGAAGATGCATAGTTGATTTGTCTTTTTAAAAACAAACTTTAATGTCAGGGCAGTCACCGAAAATCAAAATTTTCCTAACTGCATCACAAAGAATGCACCATTACCACTGAAGAGCTCCAAAGGATCTCTATAGAAATGCCCAAAGGCAGGTGTGTCAGGAGCATAATAAAAAGGTTTCCATGGCAGTACAAGAGTCTGTGGAAAGAAGGTCAGAAATTACAGTGAAATCTTAAGTATCAGGAGTGATCGATGGCAGTGATGATAGTGACTGGTAATGAAAGAAAGAAAAAAGGGGAGGAGGCAATGCCAAAGCTAATTTACACAGACAGAGCAGAGAGGTATTTAGGGTTGAGCCAGCCCAGCTGGACCGCAACTGAGTTCCTAGTGTTTGTCTGAGCTGTCAACCACAGCCCCAGTTAGCTATAAATGACAGACATTCCCACCAAAGGATAACCTGATTTTTACCCAGCTCTGTCAAATAGGGTTTTACTGGTGTGGCCAGTCGGGGGGTTCTGTTAGGTACACTAGCTAAAAAGTCCTAAATTAGATGACCTGAGACTTTCCTCGTGGCCCAGCAATAATTAGAGCACAGGTGCTTCTCAGGGAAGTGCTAACAAATCTTATTGGAAACAGGTAGTCGGGTGCATACACTACAGTTCCGGCAGTAAGCTCTGACAAGACAGGGCCCACGTCTCTTGAACACTGCTACAGATATATACTGAGCAAATGAGCAAAATGAGCGAGCAAAGTATCAATTATATTTGGATCATTTTTAGGATTTAAAAAGCATTTGTATTGATGCTGATAAGTGAGAGGTCTAGTCACCTCCAAGGTGCAGAAAAATGCTGGCAAATTTCTGAACCCTTGAAAACACACATCTTCAACTCCCAAATGGGCCATAAAATCAGGAAGGACTGGGGTCTGGCTCTTTTGTCACAGATAAAACAGAAATTGGCATGAAAATATCCTTTCAAACAGCAAAGGTGATTACTAGTGAATATAAGAGGTAAGACAGTGTTTACGCTTCAGCTTAATTTGACAGGTATTGAGTTGCTACAACATACTTGGGTGAAAAAAGGTTAAACGTATATAAATGTAAAATTGTCTTGGGTAATTTTAGAGGCTCTCATTTTTTAAAAAGAAGCTTAACTTTCACTAATGTGCCATAAAAAGAATATTCTTTACAATGATTAAAAAAAATAACAGGATGGAAGTGTAAAACATAAAGCAAAACAGAAAAAAACAAAACAAAAACCTAGACTCTATTGCTGGCTGCTATGCACTGAATTGTGTCCTCCAATAAATTCCTACAGTGAAGCCCTAACCCCCAATTTGATGGTATCTGTGGAGATGAGGCCTTTGGGGAGTTATTAGGTTAGATGATTCCATGAGGACGCAAGGTCTCCTGATGAGTTTAGTGCCTGCTAAGGCGAAGAGACCAGAGACCTTTCCCGCAGGCATGCTGGTCTTAGAATTCCCCGCCTCCAAAACTTCAGGAAATAAATGTCTGTTGTGGTGCAAGCCACTCAGTTTATGGTATATCTCTACAGGAGCTCAAGCTGACGTAAGACACTAACCTTACGAACTACCACAGCCAAGATGCACAAGATGGGGTCTGGGCAGAGGCTACTCTGGTGAGGCTTTCGCAGAAACGCTACTGAGCTCAGACTTTGATGACTACTTAATTATGTTTGTCCAATTCTTGCTCCTATCTTCTCTTCATTATCGTCTCACAGAACTTTAAAATCTCATTGCTCCTCTGCTCTAAGTTGGTTATTAAGAGTAAATGTAAAGGGAGAGGAGGTACTTCTGTCTAAACTAGTTAAAAAGAAGTACAGTTGCCTCATGAACAGTAGATATGAACTGCATGCATGGATTTACTTACACAAGAATTTTTCTCAATAAAACTAGTACTGTGCTTACAAATGTATTTTCTCTTCCTTATGATTTTCTTAATAACATTTTCTTTTCACTTGCTTACTTTATTGTAAGAGTACAACATTTATTTTTTTATAAGAATTTTTTTTTAATGTTTTATTTATTTCTAGGAGAGAGAGAGAGACAGCGTGAGCAGGGGAGGGTCAGAGAGAGAGGGAATCACAGACTCTGAAACAGGCTCCGGGCTCTGAGCTGGCAGTCAGCACAGAGCCCGACGCGGGGCTCGAACCCACAAACCGCGAGATCATGACCTAAGCGAAAGTCGGACGCTTAACCGACTAAGCCACCCAGGCGCCCCAAGAGTACAACATATTTAACACATATAACATAGAAAATACATGCTCATCAACTGCTTCTGTTATCAGTAAGGCTTCTGTTCAACAACAAACTATTAGAAGTTACCTTTTTGGGGAATGAAAAGTTAACGCTTGATTCTTGGTCTGTGTGGGGGATCAGCAGCCCTAATCCCAATGTTGTTCAAGGGTCAACTGTAATATCTAAAATTAAATCAATTTCGGGATGCCTGGGTGGCTCAGTTAGTAAAGTGTCTGACCCGCTCAGGTCATGATCTCGAGGTTTATGAGTCTGAGCCCGGAGCCAGCTCAGTGCTGACAGCTTAGAGCCTGGAGCCTGCTTCAGTTTCTGTGTCTCCCTCTCTCTCTCTGCCCTTCCCTGGCTTGCAGTGAGAGAGAGAGAGAGAGAGTCTCTCTCTCTCAAAAATAAGCATTAAAACATTTTTTAAATAAAATCCATTTCTTCTAACTGTTGGAGACTGCTCTTAATATATACAAAAGCTATTTTGAATTGGGCAAATTTGAGCAAATCTCTTATCTATCTTTAATACAATGGTTCTCAAACTTGAGTGGCAGAATCGCAGGGCAGTCCTTTTAAAAGCCCCTCTAGGGGAGCAGATTCTGTGGATCTGGGGGCAAAGGAATCTACATTTCTAACAGGGAGGAGATGCCTGAGGAGTGGTGTGCAATGATCTGAGACTATCTACCGCCCTATCATTACAGAAAAATTGCCTCTGCACACACGTATACTCTGCTCTATAACAGCGAAATATTCTTAAAAATTGTAACCAAATTAGATTTTGTAAGTTAAATTCTATTTTACCACAAGTTGACTTTAAAATTTTAAAGACACTTTATTGATTCTGAGGGGTGAGAGTGGTTTATCTTCTAGAAGTCAAATCCGTGCCCTTTCTTTCCTCTAATAATTTAGGAATCCTTTCTAAAGAACCTTATCACTCACTGTGCTTATCCCCAAAGTATCTACTTTATTCACTGAGAATGTCAAGCATTCAAAAAGCGGTTCATTCGTAAACCTTACCTTTGAAAACAAACCTTAAAAATGTGGAGTCTCTCTTTAGGAAGGAAAATGAATTTAGCGAAAAAAAGTTTAAGGGGATATTCACCTATGGAAATATTACTATGTATTAGCTATGTGTAAGAGAAATGCTTTTTCGAAAGAAAATATCAATTATGACTTAAGCCTTCCACCATTTTTAACTTTTGTACAAAAAAAGTCAATACTTAAGAAAAAATGCCTCTTTTAAATGATACAAATTAGACAAAGTACTGGAAAAAAACAGTGTGATGTTTATTTCTTTCAGAGAAAGAAGAAACATTTTTTAAAGCATCTAAAGAAAACCAACACCAAATAAATGTCATTTCTAGTACTGTGGGTATTTTGGCAAAGCACGCATAGGGCAGACTGGCAAATTGTGTTCTAGGCTCAGTTTTGCCCAAAAAAAAAAAAAAAAAGACCATGTGACCTTGGAAAATAATCTCCCTGCATCTGATTTAATTTATAAAATAAGATGATTAAATAAATGTAACTTTTTGATCCCAGCAGATTAATTCAGTCTATCTATATGAAAAAACCTTTGTGGTAGGTTATGCCTATAATGTGCTTGATCAAATGACGCAATTAAAACGTAACCGGAAACTTGATATTGTGAGTAACTTACTAAGACCATCCCTGTAGCTGTCAGCTCCACAGCAGTACTATATCATACTATGTATCATGCTACTTTGAACATCCAAATTTTCACATATGAAGTTCTCTTAGAGGAAGGTACATGTGTACCATAGTCTGTTTCTGTGATTGGAAACAATGTATCTTTTCAGCCTTTCTTCCCAGCCCATTGTCACTATATACTTCGGGGTGGGGGGGAACACCTTGAAATCTTAACCACTGAAACAATAGTGCTGCAGTAATTACATCATAGAAATAACATTTCTTTCCTAAAATACTCAAAATTATTCTCCCAAGATCACTTATCTTCCAGAAACCAACTTTCTTCTGTCTTCTCCCGTATTTCTTAGAACAAACATTTTCCATTTTAACAAATATTCTGTTCATCACTTATCCTTGTTTCCAACGAAACATACCGACTCCAAAAATCCCCCCCCGCCCCCGCCGATCCAACAAGACTCAACAGATCCATTTGGCAATTCCCGGGAGGTTGGGATGCACAGACATCTTGTTCAAAATAAATAAACTTTGCAGGATCTTTATTTACTGACTTGATAAACGTAGGTTTGGAAACAACCAGCTAACTTCTCTCCCAAGTTGGCATCTTAAAGAATCCTCCGTTTACAAAACACCCAGGACCTGAGACTCCCAGCCCAGAATTGGCCAGGGGAGCACACGCCCATCGGCCCTGCCTGGAGAGGAAACAATGGGAGAGGCGANGGGGCGGCGTGCGTGCTAGGCGAGATCCCAGGCATTTTTCCTGAATGGGATTCGAGGAGGCGCGCAGAGGAGAAACACGGAGCTGTTACTCGAAAGGGGAAGAGTCGCAGGAGGATGCTCCGTGAATACACGGCCCCAAACAGGGTCATCCCGGGATCGGGTTCGTTTGAGGATAAATTTCCCGCCCGGCGCCCTCGGGGTTAACGGAGAGTCTGGAGCCCGTGACCTGAAGCTATAGGATTCGGAAAGGGAGCCCGGAGGCGAATTGAGACACTGGCTGTGCCTTCCTTTCCCCTTGGACTGAGAGCCACTAGTAGTGATGAGATCGTCGTAACCGAGAAAACGGGGGGTCGTTGAAAAAGCATCTGGAATCACCTGAAATGATTTGTTACAAGGCCAATGCTTAAACCTAATTTTCTTCCTTTTACTTGACACCTCTTTGATATTGTCTCAGGGAAAATCAACATTTCTCAGCTATTGGCACTTCCTTACCACAAAAGAGTGTTCCCCTGAGCGTTTTTGCATTTATCTGGTAATCACTGGCAACATCCTTCTTTCTGTGATGTTCTCCGCTCGCCTGTCTTTGCCTTAATTAACAAAAAGCCATGCAACGCCTTGCGATTATTAGCCAAAAGATGTTCTTGAAAAGCTCGGCAGTGATGTTTTGGTGTCGTTTTCATTTAATGTATTCAAAAATTCAGTGTTCTCTAGTTGCTATGTCTGTTCCCTGTGTAAAAAAAAAAATGCCCCTCCTTTCCTTGTTTCTCTTACAGATTTGATACTGTTTCGGTGTCTAATCATGTAGATTTTCTCTTTGGCTCTCGTTTCTTCCTACGAGCGTCTTTCCTCTTTCAGTTCCTCAGATTCCCTAATGTCATTTTCTGCTTCTCTCCGTTTTTCAACTAATTCTTTTAAGAACATTCTATAAACACTTTCTTTTTAATGTATCTTGAGGATCAAATCGTTACAAAAATGAAAATTACTGCTACAAATAGAACCACAGTTAATTCATCATCATTTCGCAGCAGACTCTAACATCAGGAGAAAAAGAAAAGCCGGTTTGAAGGAGGAGCCAAGCCTTTGTTTCATGTCAGTTAACTCAAGAAAAAAGGAATAGTAAAATAATTCAACACAAACAGGCAAATGTGTAAGATGCTATATGCTTGAAATTTTCTGAGGTAGTAAAATCGTTCTCCTTTAGCTACGAATATCAAAATAAATCCAGAAGTCCCCACAAGTTTAAATCTTTAATGAAAAGGACTCTTGATTTTGAGCAGCCTTCCTGCTCATGAAAAATTACAAACACAGCTCATGAAGATAAATGAGATGCTCAAAAAGGCTTTGTGGGATGGATTTTATAACCATGTAAAGATTGCTGATCTGCACTGCAATCAGATAAATCAGAAACTAAAGACACCATTTGCTGCCTCAACCAGTGGTCTTTGACCTTTGGGGGGACTTAATTTCCCTTCAAGGCTCTGAAGAAAATACATCCCTCTTCCTGGAAAATGCTTATGTATACACACAGACTCACCAAAATTGTTTCACACAATTCACACAATTCACACAATTGTGAAATAGGATTGTGGCCTATTCAGGGACACTAGATTAACCCCTAGATATACTTTGCAATCTCAGAAAGTTATACCTTTGTAACTAAAATGTTTTACTTTTCACCTAGAAGCATGGGATTTTAAACAAGAAGGTACCCAACTCCTCTGATTTACAGATAAGGCAACTGAGGGCCCAGTGGTCAAAAGATTTTCCCAAATGTGTATACCTTTTAGGAGCAGAGCTAATAGGAAAATATGAGGCATCTGGTGTTCTCCCTGACCACCTCCCCTCCCTCTCCATCCCCCACCAATTTAGACAGTACATGGTTTGAATTTAAAAAGAAAAATCTGTTTAGTATTAGCAGCAGAGTGGCAAGGGGGGTATTTTGTCCTCAGTCATGTTGCACGTTTGGATCTCTTATAGTTTGGGACGTTGAATTTTGTCTCAAAGGGCCTTTATTCACATGCTTTTCATCTCAGAACTATGCATCCAATCAGGTTGGGATGAAAAGTGCTTTTCTCTCCTCTTTGTTAAACTCTCTTAGAAAGGTACCAGAGCATCAGGGTTTGCTGGTAATTCCCTCTGTCCCCTGGGGGCTCATCCTAGGGTTGCATCAGAGGGAAATTAACAATCCTGTGTTCAGACTCACTTTCCTGCACTCCCAATATACATCCAAGCTTGGGCTGCTGGACCAGCTTTGCACCTACTAGTTGTGGCTGAACACAGCTGAATCCTAGTGATAGACCCAGCTTAGGCTGAAGTGGGGACATTCTCCCCTCCCCTTGCTCTTTCTATACAAGTCTGGGCCCATATCCAAAACACACACACACACACACACACACACACATCCTCCCAAGAGAGGTTTTAAGGCTACTATTTGAAAGAATACCGCTGAATGTTACTATGTTTCTAGTTTTCCGCAAGTGATTCTTTTCCACTGACTTCCTAACAACAAAATGCTTTCTATACTTGATCAAAGTGCTAAGTCTTGAAAAATAATATTCATTTTTATAATATTGTATTATCTAATGAGGAATAGAGTGTTGCTTTTCTCACGTAGCTGGAAATAAAGCAATAGCCTTTTGGCCACAGATTCAATGTAAGGAAGGGCGTTAACCACTTGGGGGTGATAATTATGGGTGGTAACTTGGATTGTTGATTTAAAAGGGTGAAGAATGAGTTGACTTTTAAAACATTTATGTTTTCATTGAAAGATTTAATTTTGTGCTGAACACAGAAGCACCTAGAATGATGGCCAGATTTGTTTGCTGTTACTTAGTTGTTAAATTTTCAAACAAATGTTTTACTCTTTCTGGTTCTTCCTCATTTGTGAAATGAAGGGATGGGGCTAAGATATCTCTAATGTCCTTCTTAGTTAGCTGTCATTCTGTGATATTTTAAAATATCTAAATTAACCAGATTGTGGATAAAACAAGATATTTTTATGTGAATATTCAGTATATCACTTATTTATCTATGTATTCAATACATTTAAAGTGCTGATGTATCTGGAAAGTCTAAGCCATATATTATATTTTTATAAAGACCTAGTACAGTAAAGAAATCATATTTTATTAAAATATCAATACTGTGGGGCGCCTGAGTGGCTCAGTTGGTTAAGCGTCCGACTTCAGCTCAGGTCATGATCTCACAGTTCGTGAGTTCGAGCTCCATGTCGGGCCCTGTGCTGGCAGCTCAGAGCCCGGAGCCTGCTTCGGATTCTGTGTCTCCCTCTCTGCTCCTCCCTCACTCATGCTCTCTCTCTCTCACTCTCTCTCTCTGTCTCAAAAATAAATAAACTTTAAAAAGTTTTTTTAAAAATAATAAATAAAATATCCATACTGTCATTTCATCTGCAGTATGTTACTCTAATGTTATATTTATTGTACACAGAGCAATAAATATTTTTTAAAAGCCTTTTTCAGGTTTAATAGGATTAAAGTTAAAAGTATGCACTGAACAATCCATGCCAAATTTACTAAAAACAGTTTCTCTCTCTTTTTTTTTAATGTTTCTTTTTGAGAGAAAGAGTGCAAGCAGGGGAAGGGCAGAGAGAGGGTGGGCCAGAGGATCTCAAGCGGACTCCGCACTGACAGTGGAAAGCCCATTGCGGGGCTCAAACTCCCAGGGACTCAAACTCACAAACCATCAGATCATGGACCTGTGCCAAAGTTGGACACTCAACGAACTGAGCCACCCAGACAGCCCAAACAGTTTTTCGTTTTTATGTAAGTTTTGTGGACTAACCAGAGCTTAGGAAACCCTCTAAGTTTTTTTCCCTACATTTTAAACTAATGACATATTGCAAGTGTTTGGGGTTTTCTTTTTGTTGCTCGTTTAGCTTTGTTCCCACTGGAAAACACTGATTTGTTCCTTAGTTTTGAATGAAGCAGAAATTAATGAGGCGGTTTCTGCCTCACGATAACAAGTTGAAATTATAGCACTTTATCATGTCAACACAGCTTTAAACACTAGGAATACCAGTGCTATTAGCACTGTTCCCAAAATAGTGCAGAAGTTTGCTGTTGAAGAAAAACTTACATAGCATATTTCTGCTAATGTGATAGAAACGTTTTTTTGTTCCTCAGATATACTGATTAGGGTTTAAATTATGTATTTAAAATACTCCCAGTATGTGACATTCTCTCCATCCTATATTTATGTTACCAGTTAGAGTATTTGTTTCCATAGTGTGAATTTGTTTAGAGTGGATTTGGTCTGCTTTTAACAATGTTTTCCTAATAATGTTTTCCTTAAGGTGTTTGTTTCCTCTAATCCAGATGGGTCCCCTGCTTTTATCTTTCTGAAGATAAGTTCATAGATAAGATAAATTCATAACTCTTTCTGAATTAGTATTGTATGTGATATTTACATGGAATTTTATGACATATAAATAGCACTTTCATAGGGCAAAGGTATATACATACAAGTAACGGAAGTAGTAGTGCTTTGAATGCAAAGATTTAGACAGTAAAACCGTTTATGAAAAAAATGTATGTAAGCTTATTTACATAAGTTGTACATTTGGCCGTTAAGCCTTAAATAATTCAGATTAATGTTTTGGAGAGTTAGCTGTGTTTTACTGACCACCAGAGGGTGCCTAAATTATATCCATAGGAGCAATCTTGGATCATAGAAATGAAGTAACATTGAAAAATACATAAGAATCCTTAAGAATTGAAAACTTCCTCAGTTCCCCTTCACAGTGTTTCTTATGAAGTAGCAGAAAATAATCCCACCAAAATTATGCTAAAATGGGAGGTGCCTTTTGGCAGGCTAGGCACAGCTTTGAAATTGCATATTACCAAGCAGTGTTTGTTTATTCAACCCTTATTGTATCACTTCCAATGATATGTGAATATGAAATGAAAGTGTTTGTAGAAGGGGTATATATGTGTGGGGGTGGGGTAGGGGCTGGTGTGTGTGTGTATGTGTGTGTAGGTATAAAGGGAAGGGAAACTGGAATTCAAAAGTTCTTCTATCCCTGACCCAAGCTAATGAATTTCTTGTTAATTGCTCTGTCTGAAAAAGAAATTTCAGTTCAGTAGGTGATGGGACTACAGGCATTACTAGGTTAGAATCTTCTAAACGCCACCAGTCCTTTTTTTTTTAACTTTGTTATAGAATTTATTTTGAAATAAATAAATTATTTCAAATAATAATTGAATAACCACTGGTTTGGAGCAGCCAAGGAGAAAGAAAGGGTTAAAAAAAAAGGTCTGTTTTTAATACCTGTTTAAGAGAATACTTATTTCCTGGTAAATAGTATAGCAGATCTTTTGGAATTTTTTATAGGCTTAAAAGCAAATACATTTTCAAGTGCACATTAGCTAAAATACAGCAATTATGGCTGCCCTCAAGTAAAAGTTTTTGTCTCAACTATAATCATATTATAGTACTTTAAGCCAGCATTTCCATTTGTGTGTATTTTTCTGAGGTCACCAGGCATATCGAATGCACAGTGTAAGCTAAATGTCTATTTGACTTGAGCAGTTGGATTTCTGCCAGATTTTGTTTTCAAGAGGGTAGAAGGAGATTTGGCTGCAAATCAAATCTCCCTAATATGGCCATAGTTCTTCTGGTTAATGTGGGTGTCCGAAATAAGATGACTTATTCAAGTTGATTACATTGTGAGTTATAAATCACCTAAATAGCTATGAACTCTGGGTGAGAAGTACACAATCTCTAATTAAAGAACAGAGCTAAAAAAGACAGAAGTGTATTTCCATGATTAAAATCACAATTTGAGCTCAAATCGTGTCTCCTCCTATGAGGGATTTCTCATAAAGCTCCTTTGTGTACCATTGTAAAATAGAACTTATATCAGACCTTTAGGACAATGCACCAATTGGAATTCATCCAATCATCCTTCATCCAGTCAACAAATATTTACTGAGGACCTATACTATCCCAGGCATTATGCTAGATCCTAGCAAAGGAGTCAAAGAGGAACCAAATATGTATTCCGATCTTTAAAAATGTGCAGTCCTTTGGGACATTCCTTATAAAAGGACAATGACAAAAGCCATAAGAGGGATACCGATTAAATACTGTGCAAGTTCAGTGCAGAGAAAATTTATTTCCAGCTGATAAAATAAATGAAGGCTTCATGAAGGATGAAGGTGTGCTTTGAGGTATGAACAGAAATTAGGCAAACAGAACAGAGAAGGGGAAAAGAGGGGTTCCGGTAAGAGAAAAGAACGTGACAACAGTCTGGGGGAAGGAGGTGGGAAATCATGAGAAGAGTTGCAGCAGGACAATTTGGCTGTAATGTGGACTTGTGGGAGGAGAGCTTGGACATGTAGGTCAGGGACGTATATAGAAGGTCATCCTGGTGCCTTGACACTTCCTATGTTGTTGGAACACCGTGGGCTTTCTACATGTCCTTGAGGCAACTGGGAATTTGTATTCATTATGCAAAAGTCCAGTCTCAAAGTTTTTTATGCCCTATTTTTCAGTAACAAGTTTCTGACTAACCACCAATACATGAGTATCTGTGTACACACACACACATCCACTCACGTGCTATTGTTGTAAGCTAATAACTCAAGGCACAACATCCCCTTAAGGTGAAGTTTATCATTAATAATATAAATCCACATTTTAAAATCTCTCTGATAATTGCTCAATTTTTGGCCAACTTCTAGCCAGTTCTTCTTATATCATCATTATTTTGCTTCACAACCTGTCTGACAGAGAGCCTGCACCACCAAGTGAAGGAGGCATGTCAGTTCTGTTATTTCTCTTGCATTTACTTGCGTTTATATTATTAGTACGTCTTTCAACGCGTGATTCCTTGAAAGGATCTTTTAAAGACATCTGTTCATTTGTTAAGTTTTAGTTTTGTTAAAAAGCATAAAACCAATTAACTTGAGAGGTGCCTGGGTGGCTCAGCTGGTTAAATGTCTGACATCAGCTCAGTCATGATCTCATGGTTCGTGAGTTCGAGGCCCGCATCGGGCTCTGTGCTGACAGTTTGGAGCCTGAAGCCTGCTTTGGATTCTGTGTCTCCCTCTCTCTCTCTTCCCGTTCCTCACTCAAGGTCTGTCTGTCTGTCTGTCTGTCTCTCTTTCAAAAATAAATAAATAAAACAATTAACTTGGCCACGTCAATGGCAGTGAGTTGCAATGAGCCAAATGGGAAAAGGTGAGTCAACTGTGCTGTCAGCCCCACGCTTTCTTCCCCCAGGATAACTTGCACATGATGTAGGATTTTCCAGCATACAAATTGAGTAACAGAGTCTGTGTTGATCTGTATAGAAACTACTAATAAAGCTTCATTTTCTCCTCACTTGTAAAAATAACTAATAACAATACATAGAAGTTCTACTTTTTCCTTCCATAAGACAATGGAAATCTTGGGGTATGTACACTTGACTTTGGAGGTTGCTGGTATGGACATTAGGAAATCAGGGCAAACATTTGTGAAGTGGTATGGTCAGGGCTGGCTCTCAGAAAGCTGAACCTGATATGTGTGTGTGTAGAATAGGTTGAAGGGAGAGAAACTGAATTACAGCAGCTCTTGCTTCAAGCTCTACCTACCTATTACTGCAATTACTATCCAGGCCTAAGAATTCTGATCTGAACGTTGAGAGAGCCTAGCCTTTAAGCAGCTCCAGGAGATGTCACCCATAAGCTCTGATATCCTGGGGAAATGAGGCTAATGGTTAGAGAGTTAGGAATAAAGAGCACTAGCCATAAAGAGGAGAAAGGGCTAGTACTAGAGTGGACCGTTTTACAACTTAGAAACCAAGCATGATGGAAGAAGTTTTCTGAATGTTTTGTTTCCTCTAAGTACTGAGTGGAAGCATAGCCTATAAAACAGCTTATAAAACACTGGATGTGAGTGAATCTGGGGTTAAGCGTGGGGAGTTGTTATCTGCTACCTCCGTAGAACTTCACCATTGCCACGCTACATCTTGAAAAACACTGGTGAGAAAGATCTGGCTTCAAATGTTGGCTTCTCGCACTATCTATGTGACTTGAGGCAAATGTAAATCTTTTAGGGCTTCAGTTTCCTCCTCTGCAAAAGAGAGGATATTTAGAGCAAAATGATACTCTCTGTATCAGGCAGTTTGCAACCTTTTGGTTGCAATTGACAGAAAACTGAATTCAACTTGGTTTGAACAAACAAAGGAAATTTACAGGCCCTGTTCTGGACAAACCCAGAGTCACGGTGAGTTTCTGAGAAGGCTGATCCAGCAGGTGTAAAAAATGTCCTCAAGGACCTCATTTCTTTATTTCTCCAGTTGCTGTCTTTATCTAACAGAGTCCCTCCCCATTCATGGCATCTCCCAGACTCCCCCCTTGTGGTAGCAAAATGGCTCCAGAAGTTCTAGACATCACCTAGTCCCACCTCTCCATCTAAGGGAAGAGAGAGTCCTGGAATATCTCACTCTCGTTGGCCTGAGTTGGGATATGTGCCCATCCATGAATCATTGCTGTGGCCAGGGAGAAGGGGGTGAGTGTAGGCCAATCACAGGTTAGCCCTTACTTGAGTGGATTAACCCTTCCAAACCTCATGGCTGAGCTGAAGTGCTTAAAGAAAACCCTGTACATATTTTGGAGGACAGAGAAGGGGCTGGGCAGGCAACTCACATATGTCTGCCTTTTGGGGTCACTCTGGGAATTAAATAAGGCACAGGGTGGACATGTAACAAATAATGGCTTTTCTTGCCCTCTCTATGAGGATTAGCTTCCTCAAAATTCAGTAAAAGCCCAATTTTCTCTGAAAGTAAGCACCCAAGTGTTGTGCTAACAAGTCCTCTCCTCACCAAGCCATCTTTTCCCACATATAAAAGCAATGCCCAACGCTTTAACCTCCTATATATTTGCTTCCCAGACTTTTTACAGTCATGGTAGCATCACTGACACAACCTGCAGGAAACAAAAATTGTAACTGATTATTGTGCCAAATGTGCCTGTCTATTATGCAGTCGGATTTTTTTCCCCATTAAATCAGCCACTTGTTTTCTCATCATATTTTCCAGTTTCAAAATAATTTAAATCTCTTGCAAAATATGCAATTGATTCAACATCAGGGAAATTATTTTCTGGATGTTTTAGGATTCTAAGCTGAGCCTCAAATGGGATTCCAAGTCTGGTCCTAAGAAAAAGGGTCCTTAAAACCTGCTTGGTGGGGCGTCTCGGGGGCTCAGTCAGTTAAGCAACCGACTCCTAAGAGCCCATTTCCAGCTTTTGGCTCCGGGCTCAGGTCTCTCTCCGTTGGTGAGTTTGGGCCCCGCATCACACTCTGTGCTGACAGCACAGAGCCTGCTTGGGATTCTCTCTCTCTCCCCCTCCGCAGATCTCTCTCTCTCTCTCTCTCTTTCTCAAAATAAATAAATAAACATTAAAAAAAAAAAATCCTGCCTGGTGTTGGACTATAAGTGCCACCAGAATGCCCAGACATTGCTCACCCAGTTCTAAGTGGTCACTTTTAAAAACTTAAAAAGTAACAGGTTTTAAAAGGAAAGTTGAGGTTCTTCAGCGGATGAGTGTCAGGATGAAATTTATTCCACTGACAAGATCTTAAAATTTTAAGCTGAGATAGAATGAACAACCTCCTGTTGAGTGTTTCTTGTATTCATGACTTCATTCATTGCACCTTATTTGGGTTAGTCTGATTCCTAGGCTTTAAAAATGTCAGTGCCTGCCATCTCTGAGTTGCGAAGGGAAACCAGCAGGTTTAGGGTCTGTCTTCCTGTGTTTCCTGTGTTTCTTCCGAAGAACAATGCAAAGTGGAGAAAGATAACCCCTAGAGGCAGACGGGGTGAAATAAAGCACTGGCCGGAACAAAAAGAAGAAAACATCCAGAATGCAAAACAGCTCTCCTGATCTTCGTCGGCCTCTGTGCTCTCCACCTCTTTCACCCTCAGGCATTAGCGCGTTTAGTTTGTCCCTGCAAATTGAAGCAAAGTCCCCTTTAATCCTAAAAGCCTCCCCCCACCCAACTATGATGGGAAACGCTAAGCTTTCTACCATTCAACATGCATTTTTATCCCATTACTTAATGGAATGAAACAGCTAATTCATTTCTCCAGCCTTTTTTTTTTTTTCTTAACAGTACGATCTCCTTCAGGGAAGGACTGGTGCTTGCTTGTCTTACAGTAATCGGGGTCAGTTAGATCCAGGCATCTCTCAGAATGAGAAAGTCAGGCTTGAGAGCCATTCGACGGTCCTTTCCACTCTCCCAGACCCGCGGGGCCTTAAAACTCCACCCTACTTTTCCCTCCCCCAAAGCTGGAGTTAGAGTTTCATTTAACTGAAAATATTTAATGTCAGGCCTCCTTTAAGGCCCTCCTTTTACTTTTCAAATCCATGTAGAGACCATGGCGGTATAGCGATAGGTTAATACGGATGCTTGGTTAAAACAAACAAAACCATTCTAACACACAAATATATGATATCGTTTAGCTGAGATCCCAAAACATCATTTAAACTGAAATTCTCCATGAAGCCACCCACCCAGAAGTAACCAACCCTTTTAATTCCCAGAGAACTGTGTTTCAAGTCCAGGTATGGGTTTAAATACATTTTACATTTTATTATAATTATTTGAGTACATATATATATACACAAATACGTAACAGATATTTGTGAATATATATTTATTAATAATGCATACACATACGTGCATGCGTTCCACCTTTCTACCTACCGTGTCTTTAGCTCATTAAGAACAGGATTCTGTTGTGTTTTTCTTTATCTCTTGCAGCACATAGATATTCAGCAAACGTCAGGTGAATACAGTAACTAAATATAAAAGCTAACATAGAGATTCTAAACAGGCTATGTGTGTGCTGGACCTCCTGGGGGGGAGGCGAGGGGCATGCAGGATTCTGATAACATTCTCATCAATGGTTTACATTGCCCTGTTCCAGCCTATATTTTGGCAAAAGCAAATGGAAGGTTTTGTTTAAAGTTTGTGCTTACGGTGTGGTCACACGACAGAGGATTAAGAAGCCCTTGTTAACATTTTAGTTTATATTCTTTGAGATATTTTTCTGACTTTATAGATGGGTCCCATGTGGGCATGGACTTGTCCCTTTTTCTGCCTCCTCCCATCCATATGGTTACATTTTTGTGCCATGTGCTTTCCTCTTCTACCAGAGTCATTTGGTAGGTCAGAGAATGGACATTGACCCAATCCGGGCCATTCTGAGTTACCCTCTCTATGAGGATGAAGCTGCAAAGTTTTTTTTTTTTTTAATGTTTTTTATTTATTTTTAGGAGAGAGAGAGAGACAGTGTGAGCAGGGGAGGGTCAGAAAGAGAGGGAGTCACAGGCTGAAACAGGCTCCAGGCTCTGAGCTGGCAGTCAGCACAGAGCCCGACGCGGGGCTCGAACCCACGAACCGCGAGATCATGACCTAAGCGAAAGTCGGACGCTTAACCGACTAAGCCACCCAGGCGCCCCAAAGCTTCAAAGTTTAAATTAGGAGCTGCTGGAAATAATCCTGGACCACGGAGAATAAGAAACAGACTTTTCCACAGTCCAGAGTGGAAAAGATGCATTGAAAACAGTAAAGATGAGAGAGAGCCCTGGTGGTATCCAAGTGTCTGGTTCCAATTATTCTAAGGCTTGGAAGAATGAATGTGAACTTGAAGTTCTATAGGTAGAGTCCATGCTGTGGGGTATTGCCCAGATCCCCCCACCAGGACTGAGGTATCGGTTCTCCCAGATGCCAGGAATGTCTGTTGCTGATGGCTCACAGCTGAGTCACTTCTCAGGACTTGCCCTTGGACAAAAGCAGTTGCTTGGACCAAGGTCACACATCCCCTGTTGGGGCAGCCTACATCCAATGATTTTTCGTGGGTATAAAAGCCTGGGTTCCTTGCCTCAGTATGGGACAACCCCAGAGCTCCCCATGCCCTTGACTATGGCATTGATCACAACTGTATCACAGTTCAACTTTGCCCTCTGCCCAGTCCTCATTTCCTCACTCTTTTACAGGTATTGATACAAAGAGGACTGCCCACTAACTTTCTGTATGCAAATCTCTGTCTCCAACTGTTTCCTGGGGAGCCTTGAGAGATGTCTAAATGTCCCACACAATGCATTCTCCTCTTCTTCCTTTGTAATGTGGCTTATAATGTACTTTTGTAATTAATCACTCTACCATTATTACTTAAGCCAGCCTGAGGGCTTCTTGTGTTTTGTAGCCAAAAGGGTTCTAACTAATACATTATTTCCTTATGATAAATTTCTAGAAGTAAAATTAATGTCATTCAAGAGACACACGTCGGTAAGACTTTTGATCCCTGTTGCCGCACCATCCTTCAGACACATTGCACCAGTTTCCATTCTCATCGATAATGTGTGAAAGTAACCACTTCCCAGGCTTGGAGCAACACAATATTATCCTGTTTTTAAATTTATTAATTCATTCAGCAAATATTGATTGAGTGCTTGCTATGTGCATGGCTGTGTGCTAAAGGCTAGGGGTAAATCCCTGCCCTCCTAGAGCTTGTATTCTATGTGTGAAGAGACAGGCAGTTAATGAAGTAGGTGAATAAGTTATCTCATGTACCAGAAAGTGGTAAGTGTTACAGACATAAACACGGGAGGGAGGCAGGGAGTACGTGGGGTGAAGGGTGTCCATTGTAAGTATAGGAATCAGGGAAGCCCTCACTGAGATAGTAACTTTTCAGCAAAGACTTAAAAGAGATAAAGGAACATGGCATGAGGATATCTGGGGGAAGAGCATTTTGAGCAGAGGGAAACAGGTTCTAGAGGCTGAATCACATCTCGTGTGTTCAAACAACAACCTGGCAAGAGGCTGGTGTGGAGGTGGGGAAGGCAAAAGTGGGAGATGTGTTAGTGAGGTAACGGGGTCCGCTATGTGGTCCTGGGGGTTACAGATTTCTCTAGACAAAAGGGGAATGAGGGGCACCTGAGTGACTCAGTCGGTTGAGCATGTGACTCTGCTCAAGGTCATGATCTCACAGTTGGTGGGATGGAGCCCCACGTCAGCACAGATTCTTGCTTGGGATTCTCATTCTCCCTCTCACCCTGCCCTCCCCTCTCAAAAGAAATAAACTTTAAAATAATAATTTTTAAAAGATGGGAGGGAACCAGAAGTGGGCTTGGAATAGAGGTGTGACTTGTTCTGACCTATGATTCAAGAGGTGCCCTCTGGCTGCTTGCTGTGTTTAAAAAAATTACAGTGATGAAATTGGAATGGGGGGGGAGGTTGAATAGAAAAAACTTTGCTATTGAAATGAACCAGATGTCTTAGATCTTATATTGCTCAAAGTATTATGATGACGATTGCGATTAAAATAATGTTTATCTGNCATTAAAAAAATAAAAATAAATAAAAATAAATAATGTTTATCTAATTGTTGGAAACTTCTCTTGGTTACATGTTTTGTTGTTATTGTTGTTCTTTACCAGTTAAAAAGCATGCTAAAGGTATACAAAAAAACCAAACAATCTGGTTTAAAAATGGGCAGATGGAGGCACCTGGGTTGTTCAGTCGGTTAAGTGTCTGACTTCCTCTCAGGTCATGATCTCACGCTCCTTCATGATCTCATGCTTCATGGGTTTGAGCCCCATGTTGGGTTCTGTGCTGACAGCTCAGAGCCTGGAGTCTGCTTCAGATTCTGTGTCTCCCTCTCTCTCTCTGCTCCTCCCCTCCTCATGTGCACTTGCTCTTGCTCTCTCTCTCTCAAAAATAAATAAACCTTAAAATTTTTTTAAATGAGCAGAGGACCCGAATAGACGTTTTTCTAAAGAAGACATGCAGATGGCAAACAGACACAGGAAAATATGTTCAATAACACTGATCGTTACGGAAATGCAAATAAAGCACCTTGAGGTAATCAAAATTACCTTGCACCTGACAGAAACTTGACTCAAACTAGATGAAGCTCAAAAGGGGAGCTTTTTGGCTCATGAATCCAAAAATATAAGAGGAATAGATCTTGGGTTAGAGGCAATAGTATCTTGAGGTAAAGATGCCAGGGGCGCCTAGGTGGCTCAGGCGGCTGGGCATCTGACTTTGTCTCAGGTCATGATCTCACCGGTCAAAGTTTGACCCCCACGTCAGGCAGCTCAGAGCCTGGAGCCTGTTTCAGATTCTGTGTCTCCCCTCTCTCTCTCCCTCCTCCTGGTACTACGCCCCCCCCCCCACAAAAATAAATAAACATTAGAGGTGAAGATGCTGTGGTTAGGGCATTGTTGGGGCTTGTTGCCAGAAGGTGGTGAGGGAAAGCCTGCCAGGGAGAAGTCAGCCAAAGCCACCGATGGCAGAGGGAGGCCTTTGATTATAAACAGCAGAGGCTTATTAGAAGGTATAGGGTGGCTCTTAAAATCATAAAACCAGCTGAAGAGGCAGGCTCCGCAGGAGCAATAACTGAAAGAACGTGAGGGAATTCAAGTAGCATGGGATTAACGGACAGACATCTTTCCTGAAATGCATCAACACCAGTCTTTATTTTTCCCCCTCAGGTCTCTTCACCCAAGATTCATAAGATACCTCTGCACACTTATTACAATGGCTAACATTAAAAAGACTGATCATGCCACGTGTTGATGAGCGTGTGGAGAAATAGGAGCTCTCATACGTGGTGGGTGGGAACCTGGGTAAAACCCAGTTTGTGGGTAAAACCGCACAAACTCTGGCCAACACAGTCTCGTTATTTCTCAAAAGGTTAAACATGCATTTATCATCTGACCCACCCATTCTACTTGTAGATATTTACCTAAGAGAAATGGAAGCATGTGTGTGTACTAAGACGTGTACACAAGTGTTCATGACCTTTTGTTCATGATAGCCCCCAGGGGGAAACAACCCAAATGTCCACCAGAAGGCGAATGGTAAGCAAACTTGTATCTACCCACCCAGCAATAAAAAGGAATGAGCTATCGCTGCACAGAGCAACATGGGTGAATCTAAAATAATTATTCTGAATGAAAAAAACAGTCAAGAAAGGTTGCATATGACGTATGATTCAATGTATCTACAACTCTTAAAAGATGAAACTGATTGATGGAAAGGAGATCAGAAGAGGCAGTTTTCTGGGGAGAGCAGCTAGAAGAAGAAATTAGTAAGGAGAACAAGAAAACTTTTGTGTAAATGGGTATGTTTATGATCTTGACCATGGTGATGGTTTCATGGGTATGTACATATGTTTAATTGTATCAGAGTGTATAAATATGTACAACTTGTCATATGCCAATTATACCTCATAAAACCTATTAAAAATGTTCTCCACAAAGTCTCCACTAGATTTAAGGAAAGGGATGATAATTTTCCTTTCCCAGTCACCACTATTAGAAAAAATTTATTAAAAGTATACTAATTTCTTTGTTTAAAAACAATGAACCTGATATTCAGGACCATCACTTTTGTTTACTTATTTTTGAGAGAGAGAGAGCACGAGCCGGGTAGGGGCAGAAAAATAGGGAGAGAAAGAATCCCAAACAAGCTTCATGCTGTCAGTGCAGAGCCCGATGCCGGGTTCAAATGCACCAGCTGCTGCAACCTGAGCTGAAATCAAGAGTTAGATGGGTTTTTAAAAAAATTTTTTAATGTTTTATTCATTTTTAGGAGAGAGAGAGAGAGAGAGACAGCGGGAGCAGGGGAGGGTCAGAGAGAGAGGGAGTCACAGACTCTGAAACAGGCTCCAGGCTCTGAACTGGCAGTCAGCACAGAGCCCGACGCGGGGCTCGAACCCACGAACCGCGAGATCATGACCTAAGCGAAAGTCGGACGCTTAACCGACTAAGCCACCCAGGCGCCCCAAGAGTTAGATGTGTAACCAACTGAGCCACCCAGATGCCCAAATGTATGCTGATTTCTTAATGTGGTAAGTTGGTAAGTTGGTCTTTGGCACTAATGAGTGTGTGAAATACCTTGGCGGAAGACGTCATTTAGTTAATGGTTTCTTACAGCTCCACACATTTCTGCATAAGAAACTTACTAGTAATCAGTAAATTAGAATTTTTATGTTTGTAGAAACATTAGAAATCATCGAGTTCCACTGTGCTATTTAGTAAGTGAAAACATTGAGAATCAAAGAAGTAATTTGCCTACAATTATTTGGCTAGTGAAAAAATCATGGTATAATTATTTAATTAAAAAATTATCTTACTGGGCAAATAGCAAGCCCCTTGTAACAACAATCTCAACAGATTTTTGGTGTTGTTGTTTGGCTGGTTTCTGCCTCTTCAACAATCTCTGGTATACTATATCCAGGCTAGAGACACCCTTTCCCTGCAGGAGAAATGAGTGGGAAAGATGTGGCAGTCACTTGGTTGATGACACCTTTCTGAATTCAGCTGTTTCTCCGCCAAGGTGTGGTCAAGGATTCCTCAAACACGGTGGCCTGGTGGTAGCTCCCATCTTCTTTGTGCCAATGAACCATTAGGGAGAGTAATCATGTTTGTCTGATTCTATCCTTTGGACTTAAAAAAATTTTTTTTAAATCTGAGTATAGTTGACACACAATGTTACATAGTTTCAGGTGTACAACACAGTGACTCAACTTCTCTATATGTTATACTATGCTCACCACAAGTGTAGCTACCATCTGTCACCCTACAACACTATTACAATATCATTGACTAAAATCCCTATGCTCTTTTATTCCCATGATTTATTTATTCCCTAACTAGAAGCCCATATCTCCCACTGTCTTTCACTCATTTTGCTCATCCCCCACCCCTTCCCTTTGTCAATCATGAGTCTGTTCTCTGTATTTGCAGATCTGATTCTGCTTTTTGTTTGTTTAGTCATTGTTTTTTTAGATTCCACATTTAAGTGGAATCATATGGTGTTTGTCTTTCTCAGTCTGACTTACTTCACTGAGTATAATACCCACTAGGTCCATCCATATTGTCACAAATGGCAAGATCCCATCCTTCTATGGCTGAGTAATATTCCTTTGTGTGTGTGAATATATATATATATATATATATATAAAATGTCACATCTTCTTTATCCTCTTTATCCATTCATCTGTTGATGGACACTAGTTTGCTTCCATATCTGTACCTTTGTAAATAATGCTTCAATAAGCACAAGGATGCATATGTCTTTTCAAAACAGTGTTTTCATTTTCTTTGATACCTAGGAGTAAAATTACTGGATCATATGATAACTCTATTTTAATTTTCTTAAGAACCTCCATACTGTTTTCCATAGTAGCTGCACCAGTTTGCATTCCCACCAATAGTGCACAAGAATTCTTTTTTCTCTACCTCCTCTCCAACACTTATTTCTTGTCTTTTTTATTTTAGCCATTCTGATGGGTGCAAGGAATGGTTAAGTAGACCACTGAAGCCAGACTACCTGTGAGTGAATTCTAGCTCTGCCATTTAGCAACTCTGTGACCTTGGGGATTTATTAATTTCTCTGTGTCTCAGCTTCTTAAACCCTAAGATGTGCATGATAATAGGGCCTACGTCATAAAGTTATGAAGATTAAATTAGTTAATTTACAAAAAGCATTTAAATAATGCCTGATATATGCAAGCTTTTTTTAAAAATGTTTGTTTATTTTTGAGAAAGGGAGAGAGAGAGCATGAGTGGGGGCGAGTGGGGGCGAGAGGGTGGCAGAGAGAGAGGGTAACACAGAATCCAAAGCAGGCTCCAGGCTCTGAGCTGTCAGCACAGAGCCTGATGCAGGGCTTGAATTCACGAAACTGTGAGGTCATGTCCTGAGCCAAAGTCGGACGCTTAATCGACTGAGCCACCAAAGTGCCCCCTTGCAAGGATTTTTAAAAAAAAATTTTTTAATGTTTATTTATTTTTGAGAGAGAGAGATAGAGCATGAGCAGGAGAGGGGCAGAGAGAGAAGGAAACACAGAATCTGAAGCAGGCTCCAGGCTCTGAGCTGTCAGCACAGAGCCTGACGCTGGGCTCGAACTCATAAACAGTGAGATCATGATCTGAGCCGAAGTCAAATGCCTAACTGACTGAGCCACCCAGGCACCCCATAAGGTGTTTTGTTTTTTTTTTAATTTTGTTTTGTTTTGTAATGCTGATACTTTTTTGGATAAAGGGACTTTGATGTGGTATTAGTTACTAGTTATGGGATCTTAGGTGAAATACTTTCTCTAAGAGTCAGATTTTTACTATTTAACGAGGCACATATAAAGACCCATATTCTGGGGCGCCTGGGTGGCTTAGTCGGTTAAGCGTCCGACTNAAAATAAAATAAAGACCCATATTCTTTCTCAAATAATTGACCATAAGGTGGTTTAGCAGAAGTTTGTGTAATAAAGACCCTGAATTTGGGGAGTGGCACAGGCTAGCTGACTACAGGTTCATTTGGAGCTAGGAGAATAGCAAGGCTATCATAAAACTCCCCAAGATTAGACTGAGTTGCTAGCAGTAGTGTCAATTAAAGAAGATTATAACCCTTGGGTCCTTCGCTCAGCTTTCTCATCCAATAAAGCGTACGTACTTAGCACTTGGACAGGCTGGAGAACCTCTCGTGGAGAATGAGAGGAAAGGGAGGGAGGTAGCAAACATGTAATTTTTTAAAAAATTTATTTCTGAGAGAGAGAGAAAGAGACAGCGTGAGCAGGGGAGGGTCAGAGAGAGAGGGAGATACAGAATCTGAAGCAGGCTTCAGGCTCTGAGCTAGCTGTCAGCACAGAGCCTGACACAGGGCTCGAACCCACAAACTGCGAGATCATGACCTGAACTGAAGTCGGATGCTCAACTGACTGAGCCACCCAGGCGCTGCAAAAATTTCAGTGTAACAAAACTACATCTTTACTACAAATAATTCCCCCAAAACCAGATTTTATCATATCCGAATATGATATACATATATCTAGACAAAATATAATTTTTCATTCTGATATTATTTCAATGATAAAATTACCTTTGTGCTTATTCAAAAGCTTGTAGCTTTCACAGAATCTGCCTGGCGAAAGCATCATCTTGACTGTGTCAAGATAAGAGTATGTTGCAGCAAAATCAAACTCCTTTTTACCATCCCACCAGCCTTTCTGCTGAGCATAGTTTCTCAGGTCTGGATGTTCCCGATCAATCTTGGTTGTTATAGAAAGCTGATTAGAAATATTATGAACTCCCTCTATTTTCAAAAAAGAAGAAGGGAAGGGAAAAGAAAAATCACATTTAACATATTGTATTTATGTGTACGTTATGATTATTAATCACTATTTAAATATGAATGTAGACTTCTCACCTAATATATATGCAAAAAGATAAATGAATTACTTTTTAAAAGTTTTTTCAAGTTTATTTATTTATTTTGAGAGAGACAGAGCATATAAGTGGGGAAGGGGCAGAGAGAGGGAGAGAGAGAATTCCAAGCAGGATCCATGCTGGCAGCACAGAGCCCAACGTGGGGCTCAATCCTACAAAATGTGAAATCATGACCTTAGCCGAAGCCAGACACTTAACTGACTGAGCCACCCAGGCGCCCCACAAATGTGTAATTTGAAGAACAGTTGAAAGCCTTCAAAACACTTGCTATGAATACCAGGAGACTCAGAGAAGATGACATAATGGTCTTCAGATACTTGAAGTGTCCTGTGGAGACCTTCATTTGACATGCTCCGGAAGCCCAGGGTGGAAGTCCCTGGGTGGCAGACTCCGGCTCAGTGGGAGGACATGCTCTTTCCCCAGGAGTGCTGTCTGGTAATGGAGAGGGCTACCTTGCAAAGCTGCATGCCCCTGACCCTGAGAGGAGCTAGGTGCATGTGAGTTTAGGGACACATTTGCAAAGAATTGTGGGAGGGATGGATCACAGGACTGCTCTGTTTCATTTCACACTCTAAAAATACATGAGTCTATTTTTTGAGGTTTTTATTTTTATTTATTTGAGAAGAGAGAGATTGTGTATGTACTTGAGCAGAGGATAGGGGCAGAGAGAGGAGAGGAGAGAGAGAGAGAGAGAGAGAGAGAGAGAGAGAGTGAATCTTAAGCAGACCGCACACTCAGTGTGGAGCCTGACACAGGGCTTGATCCCACAATCCTGGGATCATGACTTGAGCTGAAATCACCAGTCAGGCACTCAACTAACTGAGCCACCCAGGCACCTCAGACATTTTCAGCTTTCTTACTTTGTACAATTTTTTTTAAGTAGGCTCCATGCCAAATGTCAGGCTTGAACTCAACACCCTGAGATCAAGAGTTGCCCCACAATACAGAAATTCTTAATCAAGTACAGCTGTTTATCCAAATAGAGGCAACAGTTAAGCTTCTTGGACCTCCATTGTTGCTTTTTCTGGAAATTTTGGTTTTGCTTTGGTGCTTGCTTTTTTCTGTTTTTTTTTTTTTCCTGATTAACGTTAACATATAATGAATGTAAAACATTTTTGAATATTTGGGGAAAAGTTATGAAAACCTTTCTAGGTTCAGAAAATGAATATAAAAATTAAAAACGCATGTTTTAGGCTGTTAGTTTTACATTTATTAAGTGTGCTTGAGCTGTTTTTGCTCATAGCGCTTCTGACACCAAATGTGTTGGGCTTTTTTCCACATCAACTGATCCTCCAACTCTCCAGACGTCGTTTGGTTGCTCTACAATTCAGTTCTGACGCTAACTACCAGGAGTCAGCACAGACCTAACAGGACCGCCCAGTCAAAAGTCTGACCTAGTCTCCTGTACTTCTGACCAACCAACTAGCTACGAATTGGGGGTTCCCATGATTCCCCCCTCAGGTTCGATAATTTGGTAGAGTGGCTCACAGAACTCAGAAAAGCACTGCACTTACTATTAATGGTTTATTGCAAAGGATACAACTCAAGACCAGCCAAATAGCAGAGACGCATAGGGGAAGACATGTGGGAAGGGGCTTCCATGCCCTCTCTGGGAGGGCCACCCTCCCAGGGTCTTGATGTGTTCACCAACCTGGAGGCTCTCTGAACCCCATGGTTTAAAGGTTCTTATGGAGGTTTAATTATGTAGATATGATTGTTGAAATCACTGGCCATTGGTGATCGAACTCAATCTCCAGTCGCTCCCCCCTTTCTCAGAGGTCAGAGGTAGGGGGTGGTACTGGTGGAGCTAAAAATTCCCTCGACTTATGTCTCGGTCAACCAGCACCTATCGTGAAGCTATCTAGGTGCTCCCTCCCCAGGTACCAGTCATCTCATGAGCACACAAAAGACACTTCGCACTCTCTAGAGATTCCAGTGGTTTTAGGAGCTGTGTGTCAGGAACCGGAGATAAAACCAATGTTTTTTATTACGTCACAGTGCTTCTTTTAAAAATGTTTAGGGGCACCTGGGTGCCTCAATCAGTTAAGCACCCAACTTAAGCTCAGGACCCTGAGGGATCTCACGGTCCCTGGGTTCAAGTCCCATGTCAGGCTCTGTGCTGACAGCTCAAAACCTGGAGACTGCTTCAGATTCTGTGCCTCCCTCTCTCTCTATCTCAAAAATAGATAAACATTTAAAAAAAAATTTAAACGTTTCTTAAAATAAAAATAAAGATGTTTAAAATGCCCTAACAATAGGTGCTGTTTGGTTCATCTTCTGAGGATTTCAAAACAATTTACAAATACCACTTCTCTGACTATAAAAAGGTATAATGGGTCTCTAGTTTCTAAAAGCATACTGATTCTTTTGAGCTCTTTGGGTTTGTACTGATCCAATCTATGCTTATAACTTTGCTGGCCCGTTGGCTTGAAACAGATTGGATCATCAAAGAGTTCAACAGTTCAGACAACAGAAGGCCGGAGTCTAAAGACCATCAGCCAAATACCTGGCTGACACATTTTAATTAAAATTGTTCTAATGGGCTCTCCTCCTTTGTGTGGTTATAAATAACAGGCAGCTTAACTAATATTTACTGGCAATTCCTGAGTCCAGGGGCTCACTAAGTGTGGCCCTGAAGGGCAGCATCAGCATCACTCGGGAACTTGTTAGAAATGCACATTCTCGGGGCTCCTGGGTGGTTCCGTTGGTTGAGTGTCTGACTTCAGCCTAGGTCATGATCTCGTGGTTCCTAAATTCGAACCCCGTGTCGGGCTCTGTGCTGACAGCTCAGAGCCTGGAGCCTGTTTCAGATTCTATGTCTCCCTCTCTCTCTCTGCCTCTCTCCCCCTCATGCTCTCTCTCTCTCTCTCTTTCTCTCTCTCTCTCTCAAAAATAAATAAAACATTTAAAAATTTTTTTAAAAAAGAAATGCAAATTCTCAACTCACCCCAGACCTACTGAATCAGAATCTCTAGGGTGAAGCCCAGTGATCTATGTTTTAACAAGATCACCTCCAGGTGATTGTGATGCTCCGATAACATTTGAGAACCACTGCCTTAGGTTACCCCCCACCCCAAAATAAGGAATTTGCTCTAATTGACTCACACACTCAACTCCAGTCACATGTGTCTGGGTCTGGGTGATGGTTATACAGGCACATAACTCCATAAAAACTCTCCAAGCTCTATACTTAAGATCTATAGATTTTCCTTGATTTAATCAAACATCGATGTTTTTTTGTTTTCTCTCTTTTTTTTTTTTTTAAATCACAAACTGTACTTCTCAGAAAGCTGGTTGGGGCTTGGCTTGTCCTTGTAAATGAAGGGCATCAGACCCAGGGACCTTGGCTACAGTAGCCCTGTTCTCTAACTTGCCATGGTGAGCTATTCCAGGGTGCTG
This sequence comes from Crocuta crocuta, assembly GCF_008692635.1. Lineage (NCBI taxonomy): Eukaryota > Metazoa > Chordata > Mammalia > Carnivora > Hyaenidae > Crocuta > Crocuta crocuta. The sequence goes on from NW_027551572.1 coordinate 8,719,513, forward strand.
ACAGCCAAAGAGGCCGGTCTGCAGCAACCTCAGAGGGGTTTGTTGACGTCATTTAGCAGTGAGTTAGTCCTCAGGCAATGGCCTCAACTTGTTCAGTTATCATCGCAGGTATGTCCCCGAGACTGGACATGAGGCACAGACACAGGAAGCCCTAACGTGATCCTGGCATAGATAGGCAGAAGCACTGGTCCTTCAAGCTACAGTGGAGAAATAATAGTAGTCCAGGAAGCCGTGATAAAACCCAGCTGATCTGGGCTGTACATACAAGTCTTGGGCAAGAGAGAAGCCATGGCCATGAGTCACACAGGTAAGAGGAACAGACCTGCTGAGGCACGGTCCTCAGTCCTCTCCTGCTGGCAGAGTCCTCAAGAAGCTGAGAAAGGGGGCAGAGGGAACCCGGGTCAAGAAGTGTCCTGCAGGGCCACAGCCTCTAGCAGGCAACTGTCCTCTGTCCTGCCTGTGAGAGTGAGGCACAGACCCCAGAGAGCCATGCTGTCAGTTCTGCACCGAGTCTCAGACCCAGAAATCCTCTGCCCCAGCCCTGGGTTCCCTGTGTGTCCTGAAATGAAAAAAGAAAACAGAACCCAGCTTCCAGTCTCCCATCTTGATCCACCAAGAACTGCCTTCTTTTTTAACCACCCCTCTTCCATTCTTGTTTGGGGTATCCTTGCTACACTTTTTGCATCTGGACCCACTTCTGCTGATCCCCACCCACACTGCTGGGAAATGCGAGTGAGCCTGGCGGCGGCGAACACTCGCTGAAAAGAAAAGCAGACGGAAAACTGCACCAGCAGGTGGACCCAGAGTCCAAACTATGTTGTGCTCATGTGCAGGCACCTGCGGCTCCTCCCAGTTGCTTCTACATCCCTGATCTGTCTTTGAGCCTCTTAAATTGTGTCAAACGTGACTTTTTTCATGCAAGTGCTCTCTACGAGGTTTTGTTTTAGTCCAGCCTTACCCAGTTGAAATAGCAACAAATTTAAAACCATTCCTATCTAAATCAGTGCAGTTTCTTTTTTTTTTTAATAGTTCATTGTCAAGTTGGTTTCCATATAACACCCAGTGCTCATCCCCGCAAGTGCCCTTTTTTGAAATTTCATTTTATTTTTAAATCGATCAGTGCATTTTCCTTTTTTTTTTTTAAATTTATGTTTTATTTATTTCTAGGAGAGAGAGAGACAGCGTGAGCAGGGGAGGGTCAGAGAGAGAGGGAGTCACAGACTGAAACAGGCTCCAGGCTCTGAGCTGGCAGTCAGCACAGAGCCCGACGCGGGGCTCGAACCCACGAACCGCGAGATCATGACCTAAGCGAAAGTCGGACGCTTAACCGACTAAGCCACCCAGGCGCCCCCGATCAGTGCATTTTCCATTTTCCAGACCACTTCCGGCTGGGAAGCAGGTAGCCTGGGCAGGTCGGTTTCCAGCTCCTTTACAGTTTTGTTTCTGATACTTCGATTGCACTACTTTCACTGTGGTGGATGCTTATTTGTTCTTTTGGCCACCCAGCATCCAAACTTTATTTCTATATTGGGTGAGTCTTCTATTGTCTTAATGTTGGTGGGGGAAAGGCATCCCTCCTGCTACAGAACCTGAAGTGGACCGGTAACCCCTGTCTCCATCCCCTGGGGTTTAGCATGGCAGCTGGGCACCGGAGCTCAGCCAATCAGATGCTGCCACTGGCGACTTTAACTCTAGAGCAATAATGCAAAGATGAAGTGACCGCTGAGAAAGTATTCATCGGGACAACAGAGCGTTGTGCTAAGGGGTGACCTTGCCAGCTAACTAGTCAGGGCTAGTTTCTGTCCTTGGTCTCCTCAGGCCACTTCCATGTTTGCTGTTCACGCCCCCCGCCCCCCCTCTGTGAGACTTGGGCTGGGAATCCCCAGATCCCATGGACACCAAATAGTGCTCCCGTAGGAGGCTCTACAACCCTGTAGTGCAACCCTGGTGGCTTGCTGAGCCTGGCTGTGCAGGAGCTCGATTTCCTGGTACTTCCTGCTTGGGAATGAAGGTAGGGGTGGTGGAAATACATTCATTTTTACTTTTACTGGTAACTCACTCCTTTCCTGTCACTTTTCATGAATAGATTCAAGAGATATTAGGGAGATAAAATCAAAGTAATTTTATGATTCATTAGACGTGCAAATCAAGATTGAGTCCCAGGACTCTTACTTGGGCAATATTATCAATAGCTAAAACTTCCCGAGAGTGCAGTATATGCCAGGAACTGTTCTTAGTGTTTTAGGTATATTCTACCATTTAAACTCTCCACAGTCTTCACATATAGGAAGTATAATCACTCACATTTTAGGGATTCGAGGACCAAGACACAAGTTAAGTAACTCGCCCAAGGTTACCAGCTAGAAGGTGGTGGAGATGTGCTACAAACCCGAGTAATCTGCTTTTAGAGCCATTGTGCCAAGGGGGTGCCATCTATTGAGATAGGAGAAATGAGAAGAACTGATTTTATGAGGGATGACAATGGGTTCAGTTGATAAACATAAATCTAAGGTGCCTGGGTGATGCCCAAGTGGGGTTGCAAATCGGGGTCTAGAGCTTAGGAGAGAGATCGAGAACGAGATACAATGCAGGGATCATCAGTGTATAGATGTAACTGGAGCCATTAGGAGTGGAAATGATCATCGAGGGAGAGATGATCAGGAAGAAAAGTCTAGAGCAGAAGAAAAACAAAGAGATGTTGGGAATATATGAATAAGAGCCTATCAAGGAGATGGAGAGAGGTAGAGGAAAAACAAGGGGAATATAGTGATCTAGAAGTCAGAAGAGATCCTCTTAAAAAGAAGGGATGGCCACTAATATGACATACTTCCAATATGCCAAGGGTATTAAGAGTGGGAAATGTTCATTAAGTTTGGCAACATGAAAGCAGTTGGAAATCTTGGCAATGACAGGATCAGTGGAAGGGCATCAGTAAAGGCCAGACTGGAGTGGGCTCATGGATATAAAGGAAGGACAATGGTAAATAGTAAAAGCATATCACTTTTCAATTGTCTGATTAAGAAGAGGAGAAGTAAGAGGGTGAGAGTAGATTGGAACACTAAGTCAGGAGAAGGCTTTTGTTCACAAAAGGAGAGAACTGGAATTATTTAAATAATTATGGGAAGAAGGATTAAGGATGTCATCAGGTGGTCAGCTAACACTGTGTTCATGAAGTCACAGGAGCCAGCCTTCTCTGTGTGGGGAGCTTCTGGTCGTGCTCCCTAGGCCGGATGTCAGCACATGGAGGTGGGCAGACACTTGGAATGCAGGCTTGGGGTGCTGCCAGGCAGGACAATAGACGTTTAAGAACATGAGTTTAGAATCTTGAAAGAGTGCAATTGAAATGGCAGGCATGGTGTCTTAGGAAAGACAATGAAGGAAGAGGAGGAGGGGCTGATAGGAAATACATTAGGGGACAACGTGTGGTTGGAGCAATTAAAGTGAAGTGTGGAGGGAATAGGAGTTTAAGGCCAAAGAGAAGGGTGTTTGAGGAGAATTCTAAAGGGGGGCATGTTGGGGTGAGGATGGCCCACAATGGGGCCATGGAAGGGTAAGTTGAGATCTCAGGATGAAGGTAAGTACCCCCATTACCGGCCTACACTTTCGGGTTAGAAAGACAGACCCTTCATGTCCTGCCAAGAAACATAGTAAAGAGATAAGGCAGCGTGGTGTACAGAGACTTGATAATATCCAAAGACTGGAAGAGATATTGTTATGGGTTGAATTGTGTCCCTCCAAAGTTTATATGTTGAAGTCTTAACCCCCAGTACTTCAGAAAGTAAGTTTGTAAGTTTTGTCTCACCAAAAGTAATTGGGTTACAATGAGGTCATGAGGATGTGACCTAATTCAAAATGACTGGTGTCCTTATAGAAAGGGGGAAAATTGCACAGGAAGAAACACACATAGGGAAGATGATGTGAAGACACAGGGAGAATGCCATGTGAACATGAAGATGGCCATCTATGGGCCAAAGAGAGAAGCCTGGAACAGATCCTTTCTCGTATCCTTCAGAGGGCACTAAGCCTGCCCAACATCTTGATTTTGGACCACTAGCCTCCAGAACGATGAGACAATAAACTTTGTTAGTTAAGCCATCCAGTTTGTGGCCATTTGCTACAGCAGCCCGACCAAATGAATACTGATACCATCCCCAAATTCTCCCAGGCCCTTGCCAGCAGCCATTGCTTTACGTATTATTGAATAAAAGTTAGGCTATCACTAAAGTAACCGCTGTGAAAGGGCCTGGAATTACAGCCATTGCTTTGGCTAGAGGCCAGAGTTCCCTGAAGCACGTCTATGCCTGATTCCTGAATGAAGTTAAGACTCAATGGACAAACAAGAGGGGTGGGGATGTTAGTGAGTAGACAACTATGGTGTCTGCTGCTCTACCTAAGGGTCTATTCCTTTTGACTTAGTTCTAAGCACTCCTGTACCTTTGGGTCTTGGGGAATATACACATGCAGATTATTTACACTGATGAAAAATTTAGTAAGGATAGTCCTGAACATAAGCTAGAAGAGGGACGAGGGTTTTAGGGAAGAACTCAATGGACACTGAGAGATGCAGCCAGTTCCCTGTACTTTAACCCGAGCTGTTTGATTATATCCAGAAATAGTCAACCAGCTTCCACAGCCCATGTTTCAAAATAGGTTTTAAACTTTATTTCGTTTAAAACTTTATTTTGTTTTTTCATACCCCAAAAGTATGCTTGACGCCCAATCTTCCAAAGTATAAAATGAGTAAAAAGCAAATTTAATATGAACCACACTGGTGAAAGGCTCACCCCACCTGTGTCCAGGACAGGTGTCCACCAGCCTTCTTGTGATGGTCACTGCAAGGGACAGAGCAAAAAAAGCAAAGACAGCTCCAGAGGACAGGGGATATGGGGGACTTTTCCTTGACCTGACAGGCCCATGCCTGGAATTTTTATCTCAGTCTCACCTAAATCCCTCTCTCCTGAGCACCAGTCTCTGCTGAATTTCTAGCTTTCTTTGGCATGAGTGTTCCGTCTTTCAAGAGATTTGCCCTCCTCCATCTTGCTCTTCCCAAGTGAATTTTTGGCTCAGGAGGAACCTCAAATTTCATAATGGTGATTAGGAAGAAGGGCCCAGTTCCTAAGCTGTCATCTTGTCTTTGTTGATATCCCCTGAGGTCTTGTCTCTCTTTTGCGCTGGAGTCACCAGGCATTTGGCCACTGTACATGGACTTCTGCTGCTGACATTAGTGAGTCTTGCTTCCCATTGTCCTGACCCGACCACTTTTCTAGGCTGTCAAATCTCTCAGCACTTTTGTGCCCCTCCTTTGCAGTCCAAGACCTCCTCGCTGCATTCCGTGTCCTGGAGGGTCCGGGCCCCTGTGAAGCCTCCCTGGGGCACATCCATGCAACAGTCCTCTCACCTGCTGCTAATCCACTTCCTGGGATCATGTTCTGGTAGCATCCCAATTACCATCCCTCTAGGAGGCTTGCAACTTTGCCATGTCCTGGAAAGCAGGAAACAAGCCCATCTGCTTTGAGTTTCTCTGCACCTCTTTGCCAGTTGTCATCGCTCCCTTACATCAGAATGTTGGCCCCAAAGTGGGGGTCAAGGAACAGACCCTCACACGTGTTGAGTACTCACCTCCCTCAAATCTCTCCAAGCACCTTCCCAAACCAGAAACATGACCAGCATGTCCCATTCTGCGATTGTTCTTTTCAACGGCTCTGTGCAACCTCTATGATTAATCTTCTAAGCTTAATTCTCAGTGTTTGGAAGCATTGAGAGGATCCTGTGTCATTCAAGTGCTTCATTCTTATAGCAGAAAGTCAGGCCTCTCATCACTATTTTTTCTGCGTTAGGTTTTAAAACGTCTGTTTTGTGGGGCGCCTGGGTGGCTTAGTCGGTTAAGCGTCTGACTTTCGCTTAGGTCAAGACCTCGCGGTTCGTGGGTTGGAGCCCCGCGTCGGTCTCGGTACTGACTGCCAGCTCAGAGCCTGGAGCCTGTTTCAGAGTCTGTGACTCCCTCTCTCTCTGACCCTCCCCTGCTCACGCTGTCTCTCTCTCTCTCCTAGAAATAAATAATATTAAAAAAAAAATAAAAAAATAAAACGTCTGTTTTGAAAGTCAAAATTGAACTGTAATTTCTGTATTCTAAAGTGGTTCCATCATTCCTTGGTAGGTCATGCACTTAGAAAACTATTCTGAAAAAAGAAAAAAGGAAAAAGGGCCACCTGGGTGGCTCAGTGCATTGAGCCTCTGACTCTTGATTTTGCCGCAGGTCATGATCCCAGGGTCGTGGGATTGAGCCCCACATCTGGCTCTGCACTGACAGAGCAGAGCCTGCTTGCGATTCTCTCTCTCTCTCTCTCTCTCTCTCTGCCCCTCCTTCCCCTCAAATAAAAAAATAAAAACTATTCTGCCTGATGGTTGGGGGAGGATGGTTAAGGTAAAGAAATGAAAAGCATATAATTTAATATTAAACATTACTCCATTATAGAACCTAGCTCTGTTACTTTCTAACCGTGTGACCTTGGGAAAATTATTTCTCTGCCCAGAGCCTCAGTTATGATTTGCAAAATAGGGAAAATAAATAGAACTTTGTTCATGAGTTTGTTGCAAGAATTATATGAGATAATTCATTCAAAGTGCTGAGGATAATATGGAGTATAGAGTTATTGCTTTTTGAACACAGTTACCCCCTCAATTCCATTTTGCAACAAGACAGCATGTAAATGAACAATTAAAAGAATGTACTAGATATTTGGAACAAGGATGAGGTGGCTGTATATGTAACAAGTACTAACTAACAGGTTGCAGACTCCTTCAGCCCTCTAGTAAATTAGGCCATGTGAGTGGATTAAACACCCAGGGAAATGTACAGAAGAGTTGAAGGCCATCTCCAAGGCACAGTAATGTTCAAAGGGCGAGCAGACAAATAGTAAACTTCAAGATGGGGGGGGTCGAAAGCAGGAAGGGTGGCATCATAGAAGGCAAGGCACACGGGGCACCTGGGTAGCTCAGTGCATTAAGCATTGACTCTTGATTTTGGCTCAGGTCATGATCCCAGGGTTGTGGGATTGAACCCCACATTGGGCTCTGCCCTGACAGTGCAGAGCTTGTTTGGGATTCCCTCTCTCTCCCTCTCTCTCTCTGCCTCTCCCCTGCTTGCACACACACACTCTCTCTCAAAATAAATGAACTTAAAAAAAAAAAAGTCAAGGCATGACATCCCTTCATTAAGGAAGGAGTGGCCACGTGAGTAACTGCTGGACAAGGGCCTTGGAAGTTCCTCTCCCACCTGGGTAAGGAATGAAGGCAGATGAAGAACTGGGGACAGCAGGTGTTGACACCCTGTAAAGAAGGAAAACTGGGCTAATGAGAGAGATGGTCACTGAGTGGGTCTGAGATTTGTCTGCTTTTAGGGTGGGAGAGACATCCCATCCTACTGGTGCGGGGGATGAGCCAGTGGGGAGGGAGCTGGAGGGGGCAGAGAGAGGAGGCCGCCTCAGGAGAGGAGCCCAGATTCTGATGGGAGCGGTAGGTTCGAGCTCTAACTGGGGAGGGAGGGAGACAAGGTGGGCCCATTGTAAGTGTGTAGAGTCAGTGGCGGGGAAGTTGGGTGTGTTCCCAGCTGTTGGCTTCTCTTTTCTCTGTGAAGTCCTAGGCAGAGCCAGCCCATCCAGAGCGATGGCACAATTGAGTAAAGGGCTGGAGAAGGGTGGAGGGAACATTGCAGGACAACACAGAGAAGGTACACTGCAGGTCTCACTATCTACCCAATAAAGCAAATTATCGTCACATGAAGGTTTGAAAATAAAAATTTTGAAAACTGGGAAGGGTATTTGGGGTGGGGGGAGTTCAAAGTAGAGAGTGTATTTATCCCATCGGCTATAAACACTGTATTGGAACACGTGCATAAAGGAATGATATTTGGTGAGACAGGATTTTATCTGCCCGGGTTTTTACAGCTGTAACCCCTCCCAAACCCTGACTATGTAAGCGCTTTAATATTTTAGTTTTTTAAAAATATAATTGGTACGCCTGGGTGGCTCAGTCATTCAAGTGTCTGACTTCGGCTCAGGTCATGATCTCGTGGTTTGTGCGTTTGAGCCCCGCGTCGGGCTCTGTGCTGACAGCTCAGAGCCTGGAGCCTGCTTTGGATTTTGCGTCTCCCTCTCTCTCTGCCCCTCCCTTGCTCATGCTGTCTCTCTCTCAGAAATAAATAAAACATTAAAATTTTTTTTAAATTTATTGTCAAGTTGGCTAGCATACAGTGTATTCAGTGTGCTCTTGGTTTTGGGGGTAGATTCCCATGATTCATTGCTTACATACAATATTCAGTGTCCATCCCAGCAAGTGCCCCCCTCAGTGCCCATCACACATTTTCCCCTCTCGCCTGCCCACCCTCCCACCAACCCTCAGTTTGTTCTCTGTATTTGTTTCTTATAGTTTGCCTCTCTCCCTCTCTGTTTGTAACTATTTTTCCCTCTTCCCTCCTCCTGTTGGTCTTCTTTTAAGTTTCTCAAGTTCCACATATGAGTGAGATCATGTGCTATCTGCTATCTGTTTTTCCCTGACTTATTTTGCTTAGCATAATACCTTCCAGGTCCATCCATGTTGCTGCAAATGAATATTTTAGTTTTTCTAAACTCTTTATTCATCTTTAAGAAAGAGACAGTACGAGCAGGGGAGGTACAGAGAGAGGGTGCACAGAGAATCCCAAGCAGGCTGCACACTGTCAGCATGGAGCCCAACGCAGGACTGGAACCCACAAACTGTGAGATCATGACCTGACCCAAAGTCAAATGCTTAACCGACTTAGCCACCCAGGTGCCCCACAAGCTCTTTAATATTTTAATATTAAACTGAAGTTACGTGGTAAAATAAACTGATAGTGAATGGATTCCAAATTTTCTACAAGAAACTTATGTTCTCTTCACTTTCAAAATCTGTTCATCTACCACTAGGTGGTGCTTCGTTCAATTTGTTAAAAAGTAAACCTGTCATTGGATTCCTATTTCAGAAGGAAAAGGTACTGAAAAGTAAATATGCTACCAGCTGCATTTCAGTCCTAATATTTACTTCCCAACTAATTCCAGTTTTCTAGACTAGCTATGGTATAAATGAAAACTGTGCTTTCCTCAAGTGTTACACACCGTTAAATGCAATGGAAATTTCATCCCCTTCCCTTGAAAGGACCCTGGAATGAGATGATGCAGGAGACAAGCGCTATGTGGAAGAGTAGCCCTCTGTGACTAGAACCTGGGTGAGAGATCACTTTGTGTTTATAGTTCTTGTACTTTCTTTTAAAATAAAATTTTTGTAGGGCGCCAGGGTGGCTGAGCATTTGACTCTGGGTTTTGGCTCCGGTCGTGAACTCACGGTTGGCGAGATCGAGCACCACATCGGTCAGTGCAGAGCCGGACTGGGATCCTCTCTCTGCCTCTCCCCAGCTCATGCATGCTCGCACGCGCGCACACACACACGTGTGCTTTCTCCCTCTCAAATAAATACACTTACAAAAAAATAAAATAAAATTTTTGTATTAAAAACTCAAAGTCCCTTCTAAACGAAAAATACTGACCTAGCTTTTTCATCTCCTTATCTAATAGTGCCAACCACCCCTGTGCTAGACATACTAAGTCTTCCGTAAATTCATTCCTTCCTTAAAACACTCTGTTAGAAACCAAAATCCTGGATCTCTTATGAAAGTACTCTCAGCTATCATAACTATTTAAGTAAAATAACTACACTTTCCTCTCATTAGAAATGGTAAAATGGACTTTATGTATCAACCCAAAGACTTCCTTTCCCTCTGTGTCCAACCTGGGATAGGAACCCTAATTCTGCTACTTACCAGCTCCATGACCTTGGACAAGCCTCTATCTCTCTAAACCAAGGCTCACCTGCCTGTAATACCAATATCTGTCTCCCAGGATTAGTGTGGTGAACAATTTTTTTTTAATATCATGAAGTTTTTGGTACAGAATGCTTGGTAAATAGCAGATATTAAGTATCAATTTTAGATTATTTGATATTTCTGCTTGAAAATGCCGCAATACATATAGCAGCTGTGTAGGATATCTTGTTCTGGTGTGGAGCAGACACACAGGCGAGGCTCCCTCCCTTCTCCCTCGTCCTAAGAACTCCCAACCCTTTCCACGTTCTGTGATGCCCTGTGACTTTGCTGAGGAGTTGGGGTGGCATGGGCAGGGACCCCGTAGCTTCCCACCAACCCCAGCCATCTTTACTACCTCCCAAAGCCCGTTTCCCCACTCCCAGGGAACCCCCACTATCTGTCATCTCATACCCCCCAACTCACCCGCCCCCCAGCTCCCACTCTTTCTCAGTTTGGAATACCCGTGACCCAGCTCAGCCTGCATTCCTCAGCCCCTTCTGGAATCCCATGAAACAAAAATCGTCTGTTCTTGTTACCTTTGGGGAAAACAGGCTTAGCAAAGTCCTGAAATCACACAGTGTACTCACTCCTTACCTAATCTCACTGACAGTGAAGCCCATCCGATTTCACAGTAGATGCTGGGGTAGTGCACAGTTTGGGAGCAGTTTGCAAGAATCAAAGGACTTTGAGACCCAAACGTTTACGCCAGGACTTTACCCCAAATGCCAGCTTGGTGGACTTGGTGCTTTCCCTCCTGTGTACCCAAATGCCACTTTTGCATAAAGAGCTCTTCTATATCAATGCTTAAATACCTCTTCGGCCCCCTCCACAAATGAGCAAAGAACAAAATCTGGCTATAGAAGTCTTGCATCAGAGCCATGGGCACTTTGCCTGGGGCCTCTTCCTCTTGGAGGTGCTGGTGACGAGGTCCTGAGCCCAGATTGGCCCAGGGTGATGGCAGGTGACCACAGACCCAGAGCATGAAGCCCAGCCAACCGCTATGGCAATGGCATCTGTTACAGAGTCCAAAGGAGGCTCAAGATGACAAGAAAGCTAAGAGGCCACAAGGACTCTCTGATGGTCGCTGGCCACCCCAGCCTGCTGGTGCTGGGCTGTGCCCTCCGGTGGTGGCACANTTTAAAAGATTTAGTGAGACTTTCTAGAAGGTCCGGGGATAATAGAAAAAGCACTATTCCAAAATAAACCATAAAGCACAAAGCAACCACATAGCAAGAGCAAAAACTTGCTTCTACACAGGCCCAGAACTTCCCAGTGCCCCCGATCTGAGTCCCCTCCCTCACTCTCAGCTCATCTGAACTAGAAATATCCTGCCCCAGGCGACTACATGCCCAGATCCCAGACTCTTGTTTCCTGGGCCACTTTGCCCTCCTGCCCAAAGCCTTGTCTCTGGGCTGAGCTGTTCCCAGGAAGATGGACAGTGGGAATATTCATCCTTTCCGGAAAAACCCAGTCTCCTCACAAATGCTTCATAGACTCGAATGGGAATGGATAATCACCCAATGATTATGAATGCATTTCTCAAATTCTGGGCTAGTCAGCCGTATATGAGTATGCTTAGAATACCAAATTGAAACTGAGTGGTGTAAAGCTAAGTCCAATTTATTTTCAGTTTCTCTTAAAAAATTAAACATTCTTGTGATCTAGCTTATCCATGATTCTCTTTGTTACCACATATTTTGGTGGCATGTTCTTCAGAATGAGAGGGCTTAATAACATTTTTTATAGACTTTTACCATTTAAAAACACTTTTAAATGTTTTTATTTATTTCTGAGAAAGAGAGAGAGAGAGAGACAGTGTGAGCAGGGGAGGGTCAGAGAGAGAGGGACACAGAATCCGAAGCAGGCTCGAGGCTTTGAGCTAGCTGTCAGCACAAAGCCTGACGCAGGGCTTGAACCCACGAATCATATCATGACCTGAGCCGAAGTCGGGTGCTTAACCGACTGAGCCACCCAGGCACCCCGACTTTTATCATTTTTAATAGAAATATTTTCATTTCAATTAGTACTTTAAACTTTGAGTGCTAGTGTTCCTCACGTTAATATTTCTCAACCTCCAATTTTATTTTTTTTATATTTTTAAACTTATTTTTGAGAGAGAACATGAATGGAGGAGATGCAGAGAGGAAGGAAAGAGGATCTGAGGTGGGCTCTGAGCCAATAACAGAAAGCCTGATGCGGGGCTCAAACTTGAGAAAGGCGAGATCATGACCTGAGCCAAAGTCGGATGCTCAACCAACTGAGCCACCCAGGCACCACTAAACGTCTAATTTTGTTAGTTTGCATTTCCCTACCGTTTCTATTTTTATCTTTATATTTTTAACCTTTCTTTTTGTTTTATATATATCTCTTGTACAGACAATAGAATTGGAAGTTGGTTGGTTTTTCACCCGACTATGTATTTATTCTGTTTCCTCCCCTTTCACTCAACTTCACGATTTCCCCTGTATGAATTTTTTTCCTTTTTCCCCACCGTCTAAATTGCCTAAGAGTTCCAACAAACTGATTTAAGTCTCTGTTTCTTCATCAATGTACAATGACTCTGTGATTTCATGGAACCAGGCCCTTCTAATAATCCTATTGCTTCCCCATCTGTAAGGTGTTAAGCTCATCTAAGTGATGGCCACAGCTCACCTCCACATGAACGTTGCAGCTGAGGGTAAGGAAAAGAGGAAGGGCGTAATTCAGAAGCTGCACCTGTGATTTCCGTTCATTCAATGAGCCAGAGCTCTATCACCTGCGTCACCAGTAGCAAGGGAGCCTGGGAAGACTCGCTTGTCTCTCAGATCCATCTCTACTTTTTCAAATGCTGGCTTTCGATGCTGGGATTCAAACTCCACAAAAGACATTTCTCAGCTGACTTTGTGATAAGTTCTGCCAAGAAGAGACAGAAGGAAAGTGGAAGGTAGGAGAAGGATGTTTATCTCCTCAGTAACGTTTGTGTTAGCATATAAAAAATAACTTCACTGGACATGGGGTTCTAGGGTCAAGACACTGTAAACATTACTCTTAGATGTTAGCCAGGATTTCTTGTGTCTTTGAGAACTATGTGAGATCAACTTGAACTTTGATGTTACATCCTGTACATGTCCAGAGCACATCAAGAGCTCTTCAGATTCCCAGAGGATTTGTGTAGCATAGTGGTTAAGGGCACAGGCTGGAGTCAAACTGCCTATGTTCTATTTCTGCCTCTGTTGCTTGTGTAACCATGTGAACTTGGTTACTTAAACTTCTGGTGGCTTATCTGTAAAATAGGAAAGTAATATACCAACTGCGTTGCCATATCTTTTCAAGTCTCCACTTTGGGTTCCCTTGTATTTAGGTCAAGCTATGTGACTATTTCTTGGTTGTGAGTAGAAATGATGCTCATGATTGATAGTGCTTCTGGTTTGAGACCGCCAAGACTTATTTCTGTTTTCCCTCCCACTGTGGCGCAGCAACAAGCAATGTTCAAGATGATAAGAATTGGCCAGTTTGTGCAGAGAAATGAGAGGGAATGAAGAGCATCTTCAAATTTGAGGGCTTCTGAGTAGGTCTGACCATAACATTTCCAAGGTCTGAGGCCCAAGAGCAAAAGGAAGTAGCTGTTGTTTAGATATTTGAAGGTTTTAAACTAAGATCACAAACTATTACATGTCATAATATATGTTCTACCTTCTTTGGTCTATCCACATTGATGAATCTATTTCCATAACAAAAAAATCAGCTAAAGCTATTTTTTTATGACTGAGAGCAAAATAGGAAAGATATTGAATATAATAATTATTGCACATATTTTGGGTGTTCTTTGGGCCAATTATAATTACATGAGTAAGAAAATTAAGATACAAAATTTATGACATTTATTTTATTTATTCTTGCCTTCATTTTAATAAAATCACTAATAGGTAGCTATAAGATTTTCACATAATTTCTGTTCTCTTTGAGAGTAAGGTTGAAAGAAAAGTAATTCAGAGTGTGCCCATTTTAAATATAATTTTACCAAAATGGAAAATATGTAAATGCATTGAATACCATTTAATTATTTTCAATAAATAAAATTAAAAAATTGTTTTCAAAACACATTATTTTTCTCCAAACGGTAAAATTATTTTTGAAAAAGTAAAATAAACTTATAATTAATAAATATCAAACATAAATCAAAATTATTTAAGCATAAATGATTTTAATACATTGAAATTTTAATAAAATTTTATGGGTATTTTATATTTTTTACTGCAATTCTAGTGTTTAATGGTCATCTATTTGCCAATATAAAGGGAAATGGTATCACCTCATGCTTGCAGCTGGACTGTTATTTATAAATATAAAAGTAGTATAAATTATTAATGTTACAAAATGTCTCTCAGACACCATGTACGTCTTTTGTCAATACTGCAGATTGGAACAAGAAAATGGGCATTTGACATCACTGGGAAATGATACTTTTTACACACTTATCTGTTGCATTCATGTGGAGAGAAAGGATTTGACAAATTAGTGTCTTTTTCTTAGCTAAATGCTTTTAATACTCAAATCTCCCTTGAATTTCAAACCAGTGTTCATCCCTGACACCAGTGACACAGTCCACAAAACCTCATGACAGTTACTTTTGTTTTAATGACATCTGAAAGAGATGTAGAGAAGTGTTTTTCTGGAGACTGAATGGGTAAGTTACGAGAGCAGCTGTTTTAAGGTTATGGGTTATGCTGTGCCAGGACTGAGGATCAGATCTCTAAAGTATGGGCTGCTGCCTGGAGCCCCTTTTGTCCGGATTGAGGGGACTCGAGTGGCACAGTTGGAGAAGCCACCTGTTCTTAAGCTCCAAAGGAAATAAGATGTTAAAAAAGAAAAGGGGGCGCCTGGGTGGCTCAGTCAGTTAACCGTCCGACTTCGGCTCAGGTCATGATCTCACAGTTCGTGGGTTCGAGCCCTGCGTGGGGCTCTGTGCTGACAGCTAGCTCAGAGCCTGGAGCCTCTTTCAGATTCTGTGTCTCCCTCTCTCTCTGACCCTCCCCTGCTCATGCTGCCTCCCTGTCTCTATCTCTCCCTCTCAGAAATAAATAAAACATTAAAAATAAAAAGAAAAAAAGTTTGAATGTGGAAAAAGCAGTCAAGACTGAACCCAGCAATAAAGAAATGGGTCTTCTCCCTTAAGTTTGATGACTTCAACTTGCCAGTGATTAGAGAGACAAAGGGGCCCAGGAGTGAGACATTGAGATGTTTGGAAAGATGTCTAGGAACAAATGTTGGGTGTGTCCACTGACTTGAAGCAAATAGATCATGAGTCCGTTGAGATTTTGAGAAAGTTATACTGCAGAAGAATCCATGAGCCTAGACTAAAAAGCCTTTAAGAGGTGAAACAGTCCCTGGCTGCTGCCAAATTTACATAGGTAGAAGGTAGGCCGTGAAATCTTGAATCTCCCAAGGAGAACATAATCTCCCACACCCACCAGAGATGTGGCCAAAGAGGATAATAAACATTGAAGATACCTCCAGAAAGGTGATCTGGGGGCCACAAAGGATAGCAGAATTCCACAAATGAGCGGGATCGGGGTCTAATCAACGAAATTCCCGAAATGTCAGAAAAGCAGCCTCTCACAATTCCTGTCCCATCAGATGTGATAATTGCTATAGGCTAATGATTGCTGTGTGCCCTTCACCAGTTCTATTTTCTGGCGGGAAGTTTCTATTGTAATTATTCTGTCTGTGATTTGCTGTGGAATAGTGCAAGTGTTGGGCATTTGAAGGAAACTAATACATGTCCACTAGTTCATGTATTGCTAGGTCACCAAAGGCTACATTCCTATCTGATAGGGAGGCCTGTGCTTCAATTTCCCCCATCAGCCATGGAATTTGTACTGGATGCAGTAACTGGATGGGACTTTGATTTTTCTTCTTTTAGGATGTGAGCTATTCAGTGTGGGAAGAAGAGCGTGTCCAATGTTTGGTGGCCAAAGGGGTGGACTGCTGCAGAGATGGCCACCTTCCATTGAAAATTGTGCTCTATCTCTACAGTTAGAGATACTTCTGGAAAGAGGCACAGTCAATTCCCTTGCCAGGGAGTAGAGTGTTACTAGGATCACATTTTCCTGGCTCTGGCTTTATAATGGGAGCCCAGGAACAGCCTCTCACTTGCAACCTTGACTTCTCTACCCTTCTGACTGTAAGGTATATTAGAAGTCTGCTGTATAATGTCAGGGAGCTCCAAAGGACATCTAACCAAATCCAACTGTCTGCTGTGAGAATTGTTTTTACTTATGGAACTCTCTTGCCTTAAAGCTCAGCTATGTGTTGAAATGTTTCCAATATTATATATCTATTTTAATGTATGGGAAAGAGATAGGGTAGCATTCCACCTTAGCTCTATCTGCCATCCTGAAGTTCTTCTCAACAATAGCAAACATCCAAAATGATAATTCCAAAATTCCAAAAAAATGCCCACAAAAGTTAAATTACTGCGAAAGCAGAAACTTTGGCTATATTTTCTTTTCTTTCTTTCTTTTTTTAATATGTTTTATTTATTTCTAGGAGAGAGAGAGAGAGAGAGAGACAGCGACAGCGTGAGCAGGGGAGGGTCAGAGAGAGAGGGAGTCACAGACTGAAACAGGCTCCAGGCTCTGAGCTGGCAGTCAGCACAGAGCCCGACGCGGGGCTCGAACCCACGAACCGCGAGATCATGACCTAAGCGAAAGTTGGACGCTTAACCGACTAACCCAACCAGGCGCCGCTATATTTTCTTTTAAAATGTATTTATTGCATCTTATCCTATGCATCTTTTTATATGGTTATAATTAGAGCATAAGTCATGATTTTAATGCTTGTTTAATATTCATTGGGTTCCCATGCAATGCTTTTGTAGTGAATTTCTTAGTGGCTTCTGCTTTATATTCAACAAGTAGAACATAAATATAATCTACTTTATAGTTAGATAGATCTTAAGATCTTAAAATTATTTTTTACCATTCCTAACTATGGCATTCCTTCTAAATATAATTTTTCTAATAGACTTTCCATTTAGGTAGATACAACATTTATTCTTCCAAGTTTTAGAAAGAAGTTCTATATTTTGGGATGAGTTGCTTAAATTTGATCTATTTTGGTTTGTCTTGAAGGAGTATGTAGTCCTGGATCAGTATCTTTCCTCTGTCCAAAGGAGTATTTATATTTCACTCAAATGAAAGAATGGACCTCAGAAGCACATGCTGAATATGAGAAAAACTAGTCCATACTGGTATTTTAGGGTATCAAATCACTGGCCACATATTTCAAAAACTAGCCAACTAAATCCACTCTTGCTGGAAAGAACTGCAATTATTTAGGATTACAAAGAGCTTCATGAGAAGTAACATAAAGAGACAGGAACTTGGTCATGGTGTTTCAAAAAGTAGTTTATTATGAGAAAAACTGGCAATGAGCTACTAAAAAAAATTCAGCGTAGTTTTAGTAAAAACATGTTTTTATCTAGTGTTGCTGGATATTTTCTTTTCTTTTTTTCTATTTCACCCATCTGGCAACTACCAGAATGTTCTATGTATCCAGGAGTCTGTTTTTTTGCTTGTTTGTTCATTTGTTTTTTAGATTCCACATATATGTGAAATCATATGGTTTTCTTCTTTCTGTCAGACTTATTTCATTTGGCATAACACCTTCTAGATTTATCTGTGTTGTTCCAAATGGCAAGATATCATTCTTTTTTCATGGATGAGTAAATATTTATACCACTCCTTTATCCATTTGTCTATTATTGATGGACACTTGGGCTGCTTCCATATCTTGGCGATTGTAAACAAGGCTGAAATAAACATAAGGGTGCATGTATCTTTTTAAATTAGTGTTTTTATTTTCTTTGGGCAAATACCAACCAGTGGAATTACTGGATCATGTAGCATTTATATTTTTAATTTTCTGAGGAAATGCCATACTGTTTTCCACAGTGGCTGCACCAATTTACATTGTCACCAACAGAGCATGCGGATTCTTTTACCTCCACATCCTTACCAACCCTTGTTTCTTGTCTTTTGGATACTACCCAGTCTGAAAGGTGTAAGGGAATATCTCATTATGGTTTTGATTTGTGCTTTTCTGATTAGTGACTTTGAACATCTTTTCTGTCCTCTTTAAAAAGATGTCCATTATGGTCTTCTGCCCATATTTTAATTGGATTATTTGTTTTCTTGTGTGTGTTGAGTTGTGTAAGTTCTTGATATATCTTGAATATTATTCCCTTACCAGATATATCATTTGAAAATACCTTCTCCCATTCAGTAGGATGCCTTTTTGTTTTGTTTCTGGTTTCCTTTGCTGTGCAAAACTGTTTTATTTTGGTGTCATCCCAATAGTTTATTTTTGCTTTTGTTTCCCTTGCCTACAGAGACCTATCTAGAAAAATGTTAAGACTGGTGTCAGAGAAGTCACTGCCTGTGCTTTCTTTTAGGAGTTTATGGTTTCAGGCCTCATATTTAGTTGTTTAATACATTTTGAGTTTGTTTTTGTGGATGGTGTAAGAAAGTGGTCCAGTTTCATTCTTTTGCATGTAGCTTTCTGGTTTTCCTGACACCATTTATTAAGGGAACTGTCTTTTCCCCACTGTATATTCTTCCTTATCTCCTTTGTTTTAGATTAACTGACCACATAATTGTGGGTTTATTTCTGGGCTCTCTAATCTTTTCCATTCATCTCTGTGTCTATTTTTGTGCCAGTAACTAAAACAGTATGGTAATGAAGCTTTATATTATAACTGTTTAAAAAATATTTTCTTATTTTATTTTTTAAAAAATGCTTATTTTTATTTATTTATTTATTTATTTGGAAAAAGAGAGAGAGAGAGAGGAAAAGAGAGTGAGAGAGCAGGGGAGGGACAGAGAGGGAGAGAGAGAATCCCAAGCAGTCTCCACACTGTCAGCTTAGAGCCCAACACAAGGCTCAAACTCATGAACCATGATCTGACTCATGACCTGAGCAAAATTAAGAGTTGAATGCTTAACCAACTAAGCCATCCAGTCACCCAAAGATTTTGTTTTTTAAGTAATTTCTACAGTCAAAGTGGGGCTAACTTACAACTCCAAGATCAAGAGTCACATGCGCTAGTGACTGCTATCTATCTAGCTTTGTAGTATATCTTGAAATCTGAGATTGTGAGATCTCCAGCTTTGCTTTTTTTTTTTCCCAAGATTGTTTTTGATATTGCAGATCACTTGTGGTTCCATACAAATTTTAGTATTATATTTTCTAGTTCTGTGAACAATGCTGTTGGTATTTTGATAGGGATTGCATTAAATCTGTAGATTGCTTTGGGTAGTATGTCCATTTTAACAATATTTGTTTTTCCAATGCATGAACATCGAATATCTTTTCATTTGTTTGTGTCCCCTTCAGTTGCTTTCATTGATGTTTCATAGTTTTCAAAGTATAGGTCTTTCACCTCCCTAAGTTTATTTCTAGGTATTTTATTCTTTTTGGTACAATTATAAATGGAATTGTTTCCTTACTTTCTCTTTCTACTACTTTATTATACATATATAGAAACACAACCAATTTCTGTAAATTAATTTTGTCTCCTGCAACTTTACCGAATTCATCTATTACTTCTAATATTTGTTGTTGCTGTTGTTGTTGTTGTTGTTGTTAGTATTTAGGGTTATCTATGTGTAGTATCATGTCCTCTCCAAATAGTGACAGTTGAACTTCTTCCTTACCAGTTTGGACTCCTTTTATTTGTTTTTCTTGTCTGATTGCTGTGAATAGGACTTCCAGTACCATACTGAATAAAAGTGGTGAGGGTGGATGTCTGTGGCTTGTTCATGATCTTAGAGGAAAAGGTGTCAGTTTTTCACCACAGAGAGAGATGTTAACTATGGAGTTTTCATATATAGCCTTTATTATGTTGCGGTATGTTCCCTCTGTGTCCACTTTAAGAGTTTTTATCATAAACAGATGTTGAAATTTGTCAGATGCTTTTACTGCAATTATTAAGATGATCATATGATTTTTTATACTTCATTTTGTTGGTGTATTATATCACATTGGTTGATTTGTAAATACTGAACCATCCTTGCATCCTCCGAATAAATCCCATTCATTGTAGTGAATGACCTTTTAATGTATTGTTGAATGTAATTTGCTTCTATTTTGTTGAGGATTCTTGCTTCTATGTTCATCAGGGATATGGGCCTGTAGTTTTATTTTATTTTTTATTTTTTGTAATATCTTTCATTTTGGTATGGTAATACTGACTTTGCAGAATGTATTTGGAAGCTTTCTTCATCTTTCTATTTTTTGGTATACTTTGAGAAGAGTAAGTATTAACCTTTAATATTTGGTAGAACTTAGCTGTGAATCCATCTGATCCTGGACTTTATAGTTTGTTGGGAGTTTTTTGATTACTGATTCCATTTTGTTACTAGTAATTGGTCTGTTCAGATTTTTCTGTTTCTTCCTGATTCAGTTTTGGAAGATTGTATGTTTCTAGGAATTTATTTCTTGTAAGTTGTCCAATTTGTTCACATATACTTTTTTTGCAGTAGCCTCTTATAATTCTTTGTATTTCTAAGGTGTTGGTTGTTACTTCTTCATTTCTTTAAACATTTAAAAAATATTTATTTTTGAGAGATCATGAGTGGGGAAGGTGAAGAGAGAGAGGGGGACAGAGAATCTGAAGCAGGTTCTGCACTAACAACAATGATCGCAATGTGGGGCTCAAACTCCCAAACCATGAGACCATGACCTGAGCTGAAATCAGATACTCAACCAACTGAGCCAGCCAGGGACCGCTCTTAATTTCTGATTTTATTTGGGGCTCTCCCTTTTATTCTCAATGAGTCTGGCTAAAGGCCTATCAAATTTGTTTCTTATTTCAAAGAGCTAACTCTTGGTTTCAGCTTTATTGCTTTTTTAGTCTCTCTTTTATTTCTGCTCTGATAGTTATTATTTCCTGCCTTCTACTAACCCGGAGCTTTGTACTTCCTTTATTAGTTCCTTTCGGTGTAAGCTTAAGTTATTTTGGATTTTTCTTGCTTCTTGTGATAGACTTGTATTGCTATAAATTTCCCTCTTAGAACTGCTTTCACTTTCTCCCAAAGATTTTGGACTATTGTGTTTGACTTTAATTTGTCTGCATGTATTTTTTTTATTTCTTCATTGACTCCTTGACCCAGAGTAGCATGTTGTGTAGCTTCCATGTGTTTGTATGTTTTCCAGTTTTCTTCTTGATTGATTTCTACTTGGAAAAGATGCATAATATAATTTAATCTTAAATTTATTGAAACTCATTTTGTGGCCTAACATGATCTGTCCTGGAGAATGTTCCACGTATGCACTTACAGAAGGTGTATTCTAGGGGTGCCTCGCTGGCTCCGTTGGAAGAGCATGTGACTCCTGATCTTAGGGTTGTGAGTTCAAGCTCCACACTGAGTGTAGAAGTGACTTAGAAGATAATATCTTTTTTAAAAAATGAATGTGCAGTCTGTTGTTTTGGGATGGAATGGTCTGTATAAATTTGGTAAGTCTATCTGATCTTTTGTGTTGTGCAAAGATACTGTTTCCTTATTGATTTTTGGCCTGAATGATCTATTCATGGGGGCAGGTGGGGTGTTAAAGTCCCCTAGTATTATTGTATAATAATACTCCAATGTTGGGTGCATAGATGTTTACAATTGTTATATTCTCTTGCTGGATTGATCCCTTTACCATTATGTGACACCCTTCTTTGTCTTGTTGATCTTTGTTTTATTTATTTTTAATTTTTTAAAGTTTATTTTATTTCTGAGAGACAGAACATGAGCAGGGGAGGGGCATAGAGAGAGAGGGAGAGAGAGGGAGAACTCCAAGCAGGCTCTGCACTGTCAGCATGGAGCCTGTTGTGGGACTCAAACTCACGAATCGTGAGATCAGGACCTGTGCTGAAATCAAGAGTCAGATGCTTATCCGACTGAGTGACCCAGGTGCAACACTTGTTATTTCTTATCTTTTTGATGATAACCATTCTAAAATGATATCTCATTGTGGTTTTAATTTGCATTTCCCTGATGATTTGTGATGTTAGCCATCTGTATGTCTTTGAAAAAATGTCTATTTGGTTCTTCTGCCCATTTTTAGATCAGATTTTGGGTTTTTGCTATTGAGTATGAGTTCTTACATTTGCTTTGTATGAGTTCTTGATATATTTTGGTTATGTCTCTTTATCAGATCTATGCTTTGCAAATATTTTTCCCATTCCATAGTTTGGCTTTTCATTTTGTTGTTTTCCTTTGCTGTGCAGAAGCCTTTCAGTTTGATGTAGTCCTGCTTGTTTATTTTGCTTTTTATGTTAACTCACCAAGATTTGACACCAGAAGCTCATCACCAATACTAATGTCAAATAGCTGTCTGTTTTCTTGTAGGAGTTTTATGAGTTAATTTTAGTGTATGGTTTAATAGTTGTCTATTTCCTTTCTTTTGCATGTGAGTCTCCAGTTTTCCTAACACCATTTCTTGAAGAGACTCTCTTTCCCCCCATTATATGTTCTTGGCTTCTTTGTTGTAAATTAATTGACCTTATATGTGTGAGTGTATTTCTGGGCTCTCGATTCTGTTCTGTTGGTCTGTGTCTGTTTTTATGCCATATCATACTGTTTTGATTATTATAGCTTTATAATATAGTTTGAAATCAAGGAGAATGATGCCTTAGTTTTGCTCTTCTTTCTCAAGATTGCTTTAGCTATTTGGCATCTTTTGTGGTTCCATACAAATGTTAGGATTGCTTTTTCTATTTTTGTGAAACATGCCATTGGTATTTTGATAGGGATTGCATTGAGTCTATTGATTGCTTTCCATTCTTCCAGTCTGTGAGCATGGAATATCTTTCCATTTATTTGTATCATCTTCAATTTTTCACCAACATTGTATCATTTTCAGTACATAGGTCCTTTGCTTCCTTGGTTAAGTATTCCAAGAATTTTTTTTTCTTTAAGTTATTCATTTTGAGAGAGAGAGAGAAAGCATGTAGGGGAGGGGCAGAGAGAGAGAGAGTGTGTGTCCCAAGTAAACCCCACCCTGCCAACACAGAGCCCAACATGGGACTTGAACTCATGAACTGTGAGATCATAATGAGTTGAAGTCAGTCACTCAACTGACTGAGCCACCAGACACCCCAAGCATTTTATACTCTTTGATGAAACTATAAACGGGATGGTTTTCTTAATTTCTCTTTCCTCATTATTAGTGCATAGAAATGCAATAGATCTTTTTGTATTCATTTTGTATCCTGTAAATTTACTGATTTCAACTCTTCTAATATTATGTCATCTGCAAATAGTGACAATTTCACTTCTTCCTTTGCAATTTGGATGTCTTTTATTTCTTTGTCTTGCCTAATTGCTCTGGCTAGGAGTTCCAGTGCTGTATTGAACAAAAGAGCAAGACTGGGCATCTTTACCTTGTTCCTTATTTTACAGGAAAAGCTTTTAACTTTTCACCACTGAATATGATGTTAGCTGTGGGCTTGCCATATATGACCTTATTATGTGAAGGTACTTTGCTTCTAGATTTACTTTCTTGGGAAGTTTTATTATAAATGGATGTTAAATTCTGTCAAATGCCTTCCTGCATTTTGTGGCAGGTTTTGTTTGTTTTTTGTTTTTAATATATAAAGGGATCCTAATATAAAGGGATCCTAAGACCCTTTACTGCGAGGGTGCAGTTTCAAAAATCAGCCCAAGATTTCTCTGCCATCCCCTGACGGGAGATAAAATCCAAGCACCAATGAGGTTATTGTCACTTGTTCAGACCATTGTACTGAATATGTTCCCACAGGTCACAAAAGACATTCTTATTGCTAAACTAAGTGGCAATTTAAATATTCATAACCCTTGACTTTTTTGTTGCATATAAAACACATGGTTTAAGTTCTGCTTTTCTGTAGTGGGAGGAACACTTCTATGTGGGATTAGGAGATGGGCATGTGTATTGATCCTGCCACTGTTGGTGGTGGAGCATTGGTTAAATAACTCAACTTTTGAGGTTGATTTCTTATTTAAAATGAAGATAATGCCATCTTCATACGATTCAGAGGTTCTAATAAGTTAACACCTATGAAAGTACTTACTATATTGTAGAGCACCATAGAAATGAATTATACCTGAATTATTATACTATCTTGGTTCTCTCCTGACCACTCCCCCTTTTCTCTCTTATTATAATCATTTGGTAATATTCAAGACTTGATCATCTGCCTGTCTCCCATTACAACTTGTCTTTCAAATCATTCAAGATAATTAATTCAGCCTCAGGATTTTAAAGATCAACTTCTAAATCTGTTTTCAATTCTTTTTTCAATACTAATAAATACAATGAAACAATACTATCATAGAGTTGTGATGATGATTGAATGAAATAAGTTCAGGGACTCTGGTAAACAATATATTCAATAGAGGCTATTATTACGTTTTTATGTGCTTCCTGGAGATGATGGATGGATGGATGGATGGATGGATGGATGGATAGATTTTTAAAGTAGGTGTCACACCCAGTACAGAGCCCAATGTGGGGCTTGAACTCATGACCTTGAGATCAAGATTTGGATGCTTAACAGACTGAGCCACGAGATGTCTCCTGCTAATCTCTATATTTTTTAAAATTCTAATTCATTACATTAGTTTCAGTTGTATAATATAGTGATTCACCAATTCTATACATTACTCAGTGCTCATCATGGTAAGTGTACCCCCTTTTTTTAATGTTTATGTATTTTTGAGAGATAGAGAGACAGCACATGAGCAGGGGAGGGGCAGAGAAAGAGGGAGACAATGAATCTGAAGCAGGCTGCAGGCTCTGAGCTGTCAGCACAGAGCCCGACACGGGACTCAAACTCACAAACCAGGGGAACCTGAGCTAAAGTCAAACACTTAACCAACTGAGCCACCCAGGTGCCCCAAGTGTACCCTTTTTTTAAAAAGTTTATTTGAGAGAGAGAGGGAAAAGGGATCATTTGTGTGCACAGTGTAGGAGGGGCAGAGACAGAGAGACAGAGAGAATCCCAAGCAAAGCCCAATGTGGGGCTTGAACTCATGAACCATGAGATCATGACCTCAGCCGAAGTCAACAGTTGGACATTGAACTGATTGAACCACTCAAGGTGCCCCATGGCAAGCGAACTCTTAATCCCCTTCACCCATTTCACCCCCAACTTTCCCCTCTGGTAACCACCAGTTCTCTATATTTAAGAGTCTGTTTTTTGTTTCTTTTTGTAATTTGTTCATTTGTTTTCTTAAATTCCACATGAGTGAAATCATAGGGTATTTGTCTTTTTCTGACTGACTTACTTCACTTAACATTATGCCCTCTAGATCCATCTATCCATGGTTGCAAATGGCAAGATTTCATTCTTCTTATGGCCTAGCAATATTTGTGTGTGTGTGTGTGTGTGTGTGTGTGTGTGATTTGCAAACAATGCTGTTGTAAATAATTTGTAAATAAGGCTATTCTAAATACTGCTGCAATAAACATAGTGGTGCATATATCCTTTCAAATTAGTATTGTTTCTTTCTTTGGGTACTCAGTAGTGGAATTACTGGGCCATATGGTACTTCTATTTTTAACTTTTTGAGGAACTTCCATACTGTTTTCCATAGTGACTGCACTAGTTTGCATTCCCATCAACAGTGCATGAGGATTCCTTTCTCTCCATCTTCACCAACACTTATTTTAATTCTTGTGTTTTTGATTTTTGATTCTGATAGGTGCGAGGTGGTATCTCATGGTTTTGATTTGCATTTCCCTGATCAGTGATGTTGAGCATCTTTTCATGTGTCTGTTGGCCATCTGCATGTCTTCTTTGGAGAAATGTCTGTTTATGTCTTCTGTCCACTTATAAATAGATTATTTGTTTTTTGGGTATTGTACAAGTTATTGATATATTTTGGATATTTTCCCCTTATCAGATATCATTTGCAAATATCATCTCCCATTCAGTAGGTTGTCTTTTTGTTTTGTTGATTGTTTCCTTTGCTGTGCAGAAACATTTTACTTTGATGTAGTTCCAATAGTTTACTTTTGCTTTAGAATAGTTTCCCTTGCCTTAGAAGACACATTTAGAAAAATGTTACGATAACCAATGTCAGAGAAAATTTGCCTATGCTCTCTCCAACTTTTATAGTTTCAGGTATCACATTTAGGTCTTTAATCCAATTTGAGTTTATTTTTGTGTAGTGTAAGAAAGTGATCCAGTTTTATACTTTTGCATGCAGCTACCTGATTTTCTGAACACCATATGGAGAAGAGACTGTCTTTTCCCCCACTGTGTAGTCTTACCTCCTTTATTGTAGATTAATTGACCATTTCTGGGCTCTCTATTCTGTTCTGCTGATGGATGTGTCTGTTTTTGTGCCAATACCATACTGTTTTGATTACTGTAGCTTTGTAGTATATCTTGAAATCTGGGATTGTGATACCTCAAGTTTTGTTCTTTTTTAAGACTGCTTTCCTATTCAGGGTCTTTTGCGGTTCCATACAAATTTTAGTATTATATGTTCTAGTATCAACAATGCCGTTGGTATTTTGATAGAAATTGCAGTAAGTCTATAGATTGCTTTGGGTGGTATGGCCATTTTAACAATATTTGTTGTTCTCCCAATCCATAAGCATGAGGTGTCTTTCCATTTGTTGGTGTCATCTTTAGTTACTTTCATTGATATTTTATAGTTTCCAGAGTACAGGTCTTTCACCAGCTTGGTAGAGTTTATTCCTAGGCACTTCATTTTTGGTGTAATTGTAAATGGAATATTTTCTTTATTTCTATTTCTGCTACTTCATACTTAGTGTATAAAAATGCAACAGACTTCTGTATATTGATTTTGTATCCTGTGACCTTATTGAATTCAGTCATTGTTTCTAGTAGGTGTTTTTTTGTTGTTGTTTTTTTGGGGTTTTTTTTTGGTGGCATATGGACATTCACATTTAATCTCCAAAATACTATTCACCTGTCCTTCCCAAATTGTCTCCCTTTCCCAACTTATTTTTACAAGTGACACCACCATTCCCATCTTTCAAGCCTGAAAAATGGAGTCTTCTGATTTTTTTTTTTTTTTTACTTTTTATCATCTCTCTTTTAGTCTATTAATTCTGTAGGCATTTCTTGCAAAATACTCCTTATGCCCATTCCTTTTGCTCCTTATTGGCCCTTCTTTCCTAGTCCTTAGAACAACTCATGCTTGAATTACTGCAATTTGCAGCTGTTTTCCATGTGGGCCAGCCCTCCTTTATTGTCTATTTCTTAAACCATAGAGGGACCTTATGTCCCTTCTGAAAGTCAGTGGTTTGCTAGGTTTTGTAGTCTCAATGAACTTTGAAGGCCCTCTACGATCGAGCCCTATTCTAGCTATGCAACATCGTTTGTCATTCTTAATCTTTTTCCTATTTCTCCATTGTCCTAAGAACATATTGATCTAAACTTGTGTCTTCACCTTTGTTTTCTTTCTACCCCAATCTCATTCATAATTTAAGATGAAGCTCAAGCTTAAGGTAGTCTGTCTCCTTTTCTGAACTTCTAAAACCTGTTTCCTAAAATATAAACTGTGGTTATTTCCTGTCATAGGTATAAAAAGTATACTCTTTTTCCAAATGGATTCTACTTGAAGGTATTTTTATTTCTACTGTGGTCCCTATAGTCCAACACCTCAGCACAAAGTGGGAGTTTACTAGTACTTAGTAAACAAATTCTTCTCTCTTTTTTATATTAGAAAGTTTGGTAAAAGGGGCTCCTGGGTAGCTCAGTCGGTTAAGCGCACAACTTTGGCTCAGGTCATGATCTCACGGTCTTTGGGTTCGAGCCCTACATCGGGCTCTGTGCTGATAGCTCAGAGCGTGAAGCCTGTTTTGGATTCTGTGTCTCCCTTTGTCTCTGCCCCTCCCTTGCTCACTCTCTGTTTCTCTCTCTCAAAAATAAATAACATTAAAATTTAGGGGCTCCTGGGTGGCTCAGCCGGTTGGGTGTCCTACTTTGGCTCAGGTCATGATCTCAGGGTTCATGAGTTTGAGCCCCACATCAGGCTCGCTGCTGCCAGTCTGTCAGTGCAGAGTGTGCTTCAGGTCCTCTGTCCTCCTCCCTCTGTCCGTCCCTGGCTTCTGATTTCCCAAAAATAAAATGAATATTAAAAAATACATTTTAAAATTATCTATGATTCTATATATGCCTCTGCACTACTAGTTACAGCAGGCATACAGATGTCTTTTATGCAAGTTCTTAACTTACAGAGCAATGTCCTCTTCGACAATAGCTCACTACCTTTGAGATACTCCTATAGCATCTACAGATAAGAAGGACACTTATTAATGAAAATGATAGTGGAAAGATATCTTATTTTCAAAATTGTTTTCTAATGTTACCTTGTCACAAATACACTCTAGTCCATAAAAAAGCATTTTATTTTGCCTTTCATGTCATGGAAAGGGTGTGGAAAGTTTTGCTTGCAATACGCTGAGCTATTGACAAGGCTGTTGATGCTTTTGCAGATTGCCTCAAGGTGCTGGAAGTCACTTCAGAAACCATTAGCTGAGCTGAATAAGTTAAGATGTAAAAGAAGTACTTTCCTAAAAATTTAGCAGTTGGGGAAAGTCAGTAATGATCTGAGGAATTTTTTAAAAGTCCAAAGTAATTAATGCTAGAATAGTTACATTACCTCATTTTATTTTTCATTGGTGTTATTTAACTAGATGCTAGGACAATTTTGGACAGAGGAACTTAGCTACATGTTTAAATTAAAAAGATATATTGGTAGGAAAAAATCAAACAAACTACATAATGCAGTAATAATAGATTATGCAAAAAAGTTTAGTTTTGAAGATAACGTATTGACAAATTGGATTTTCTCATCAACACAATGCGTTTGTCCTCAGTTCTGAGAAACTTACAATAGACAACACTGTCATCTAACATTCTGCTAAGTAAACCCCATTAAATAATTATTGCTTAATGTTTGTGTCAAGCTATAGAAAACAGAATCTCTTCCTAATTTACATGCTTTTAAAAAATTAGGAAAAATAACTTTAAAAGGTCCTCCTTTGAGAGAGCATTCTTTTTCTTAATGGACTTATTTTTTAAATTTAATTCCGAGTTAACAAACAGTGTAATAATGATTTCAGAAATAGAATTTAGTGATTCATCACTTACATATGACACCCAGTGCTCATCCCAACAAGTGCTCTCCTTAATGCCCCTCGCCCATTTAGTCCATCCCCATACCCACCTCCCTTCCAGCAACCCTCAGTTTGTTCTCTATATTTAAGAGTCTCTTATGGTTTGCCTCCCTCTCTGTTTTTATATTATTTGTCCTTCCCTTCCCCGAAGTTCATCTGTTTTGTTTCTTAAATTCCACATAAGAGTGAAATCATATGGTACTTGTCTTTCTCTGAATGACTTATTTCACTTAGCATAATACATTCTAGTTCCATCCACGTTGTTGCAAATGGCAAGATTTCATTCTCTTTGATCGCTGACTAATATTCCATTGTGTATGTATGTGTGTATATACATACATACACACCACGTCTTCTTTATCCATTCATCAGTTGATGGACATTTGGGCTCTTTACATACTTTGGCTATTGTCAACAGAGCTGCTGTAAATTGGGGTACAGGTGGCCCTTTGAATCAGCACTCCTATATCTTTTGGATAAATACCTAGTAGTGCATTCACTGGGTCATAGGGTAGTTCTATTTTTAATTTTTTGAGGAACCTCCATACTGTCTTCCAGAGTGGCTGCACCAATTTGCATTCCCACCAGCAGTGCAAAGGGGCTCCCCTTTCTCTGTATTCTCACCAAAATCTGTTTTTTACTGAGTTGTTACTTTTAGCAATTTTGACAGGTGTGTGGTAGTATCTCATCATGGTTTTGATTTGTATTTCCCTTATGATAAGTGATGTTGACCATTTTTTTCCCTGTGTCTGTTAGCCATCTGGATATCTTTGGAAAAGTGCCTATTCATGTTTTTTGCCTATTTCCTCACTGGATTATTTTTGGGGGGGATATTGAGTTTGATAAGTTCTTTATAGATTTTGAACACTAACCCTTTATCAGATACGTCATTTGCAAATACCTTCTCCCATTCCGTCAGTTGCCCTTTAGTTTTGCTGATTGTTTCCTTCACTGTGCAGAAACCTTTTATCTTGATGAGGTCCCAATAGTCTTTTTTTGCTTTGGTTTCCCTTGCCTCCAGAGACATGTCAAGTAAGGAGTTGCTGTGGCTGAGGTCAAAGAGGTTTTTGCTTGTATTCTCCTCTAGGATTTTGATGGCTTGTTGTCTTCCATTTAGGTCTTTCATCCACTTCGGGTTTGTTTTTGTGTTTGGTGTAAGAAAGTGGTCCAGGTTCATTCTTCTCCATTTTGCTGTCTAGTTTTCCCGACACCATTTACTGTCTTTATTTCATTGGCTTTTCTTTCCAATTTTGTCAGATTAGTTGGCCATATGTTTGTGGGTCCATTTCAGAGTTTTTCATTCTGTTCCATTAATCTATGTGTCTGTTTTTGTGTCAGTACCATACTGTCTTGATGATTTATAGCTTTGTAATACAGTTTGAAGTCCGGAATTGTGAGGTCTCTAGCTTTAGTTTTCTTTTTCAGGATTGCTTTGGCTATTCGGGGTCTCTTGTGGTTCCATACAAATTTTAGAATTGTTTCTTCTAGCTCGGTGAAGAATGCTGGTGTTATTTTGATAGAGATTGCATGGAATATGTAGGTTGCTTTGGGTAGTATTATTACATTTTAACAATATTTGTTTTTCCAATCCATGAGCATGGACTGTTTTTCCATTTTTTGTGTTTTCTTCAATTTATTTCATAAGCTTTCTATAGTTTTCAGTGTATAGATTTTTCATCTCTTTGGTTGGGCTTATTTCTTGGTATTTTATGGTTTTGCTGCAGTTGTAAATGGGATCAGTTCCTTGATTTCTGTTTTGGTTGCTTTATTATTGACATATAGAAATGCAACTGATTTCTATACATTGATTTTATAACCTGTGACTTTGCTGAATTCATATATCAGTTCTAGCAGTTTTTTGGTGGAGTCTTTTGGGTTTTCCACATAGAGTATCATGTCGTCTGTGGAGAGTGAAAGTTTGACTCCTTCCTTGCTGATTTGGGTGCCTTTTACTTCTTTATGCTCTCTGATTACTGAGGCTAGAAATTCCAACACTGTGTTGAATAACAGTGGTGAGAGTAGACATCCATGTCGTGTTATTGACCTTAGGCCTAAAGCTCCCAGTTTTTCCCCATTGAGGATGATATCAGCTGTGAGTCTTTCATATATGGCCCTTAAGATCTTGAGGTATGATCCTTCTATCCTCAATTTCTTGAGGGTTTTTATCAAGAAAGTTTGCTGTATTACGTCAAATGCTTTTTCTGCATCGACTGAGAGGATCATTTGGTTCTTAACCTTTCTGTTAAAGTTGTGACATATCATATTGGTTGATTTGTGAATATTGAATAAGCCCTGCATCCTAGTAATAAACCCCACTTAATTGTGGTCAGTAATTCTTTTAATGTATTTTTGGATCTGGTTTGCTAGTATCTTGAGAATTTTTGCATCCATGTTCAGTAGGGAAATTGGCCTGTAGTTATCCTTTTCAGTAGGGTCTTTGTCTGTTTTTGGAAGAAAGGTAATGCTGGCCTTGTAGAATGAGTTTGGAAGTTTTCCTTCTATTCCTATTTTTTTGAACAGCTTCAAAAGAATAGTTGTTAACTCTTCTTTAAATGTTTGGTAGAATTCCCCTGGAAAGCCATCCGACACTGGACTCTTGTTTGTTGGGAGATTTTTGACGACTGATTCAATTTTTTTACTGGTTAGGGGTCTGTTCAAATTTTCTATTTCTTCCTGTTTCAATTTTGTTAGTTTATATGTTTCTAGGAATTTGTCCATTTCTTCCACATTGCTCAATATATTAACATATAACTGACTATAATATTCTCTTCTTATTGTTTGTATTTCTGCTGTGTTGGTTGTGATCTCTCCTCTTTCATTGTGATTTTATTTGAGTTTTTCCCTTTTTTTTTTTTTAGTCAACCTGGCTACAAATTTATCAATTTTGTTAATTCCCTCAAAGAACCAGCTCCTGGTTTCATTGATCTGTTTTACTGTTTTGGTTTGGTTTTTTTTTTAATTTTATTTTCAATACCAATGACTTCTGCTCTAATTTTATTATTTCCCTTCTTCTCCTGGTTTTGGGTTTTATTTGCTGTTCTTCTTCCAGGTCTTTTAGGTGTAAGGTTAGGTTGTGTATTTGAGAACTTTCTTCCTTCTTTACAAAGGCCTGGATTGCTATATACTTCCCTATTTTATGACCGCCTTTGCTGCAGCCCAGAGGTTTTTGGACTGTTGTGTTTTCATTTTTATACCTTCTATGTATTTTTTAAATTTTTTCTTAACGTTTTTTATTTATTTCTAGGAGAGAGAGAGAGACAGCATGAGCAGGGGAGGGTCAGAGAGAGAGGGAGTCACAGACTGAAACAGGCTCCAGGCTCTGAGCCGGCAGCCAGCACAGAGCCCGACGCGGGGCTCGAACCCACGAACCGCGAGATCATGACCTGAGCGAAAGTCGGACGCTTAACCGACTAAGCCACCCAGGCGCCCCCCTTCTATGTATTTTTTAATTTCCTCTTTCATTTCTTGGATAACCCATTCATTCATTAGTAAGATGTTCTTTAATCTCCAGGTATTCATGTTCTTTCCAAATTTTCTCTTGTAGTTGATTTTGAATTTCATAGCATTGTGGCATATTTGTGACAATATGCCAGGTATGATCTTGATCTTTTTGTACTTGTTGAGGGCTGATTTGTGACCCAGTATGTGATCTATTCTGGATAATGTTCCATGTGCACTCAAGAAGAATGTCTATTCTGCTTTAGGATGAAATGTTCTCAATATCTCTGTTAAGTCCATCCGGTTCAGTGTGTCATTCAAAGCCATTGTTTCCTTACTGATTTTCTGCTTAGATGACCTGTCCATTGCTATAAGTGGGGTGTTTAAGTCCCCTACTATTATGGTATTATTATCAATGTATTTCTTTATGCTTATGATTAATTGATTTATATATTTGGGTGTTCCCTGTTGGCATAAATATTTATAATTGTTAGATCTTCTTGGTGGATAGGTCCCTTAATGATAATGCCCTTCTTCATCTCTTGTTAAGTCTTTATTTTACAATCTAGTTTGTCTGATATAAAAATGACTACTCTAGCTTTCTTTTGATGACCATTAGCATGATAGATGGTTCTTGATACCCCTACTTTCAATCTGCAGGTGTCTTTATGTCTAAAATGAGTCTCAAAATGGGTCTTGTTTACTTATCCATTCTGATACCTTATGTATTTTGATTGGAGCATTTAGGTCCATTGACATTTAGAGTGAGTACTGAAAGATATCAATTTAGTGACATCATGTTTCCTGTAGAGTTGGTTTTTCTGGTGATGATCTCTGGTCTTTTCTAGTCTTTGTTGCTTTTGGTCTTTTTTGTTTTATTTTGTCTTTACTCAGAGAGCCTCCCTTAAAATTTCTTGCAGGGCTGGTTTAGTGGTCAGGAACTCCTTTAGTTTTTATCTGAGAAACTCTCTCTCTCCTTCTATTTTGAATGACAGTCTTGTTGGATAAAGAACTTTTGGTTGCATATTTTTCTGATTCAGCACGTTGAATATTTCCTGCTGCTCCTTTCTGGCCTGCCAAGTTTCTGTGGATAGGTCTGCTGTGAACCTGATCTGTCTTCCCTTATAGGTTAAGGACTTGCCCCCCGCCCGGTTTCTTTCATGATTCTATCCTTGTCTGTGTAGTTTGTGAATCTGACTATGATATGCCTTGGTGATGGTTGGGTTTTGTTGAATCTAACAGAAGTTCTCTGTGCTTCTTTGATTTTGATGTCTGTGTCATTCCCCAGATTAGGAAAGTTTTCTGCTATAATTTGCTCACACAAACCTTCTGTTCCTTGTTTTCTCTCTTCTTCTTCTGGGACTCTGTGTTTCAGATGTTATTCCTTTCTAATAAGTCACTGAGTTTTCTAAGTCTTGTATCATAATCTTTTGCCTTTGTTTCCCTCTTTTTTTTTTTCCTGCTTCATTATTCTCCATAATTTTATCTTATATATCGCCAATTCACTCCTCTGTTTTGTCCATCCTTGCCATTGTGGCATCCATTCCATTCAAGATTGTATCTCAGGTATAGCATTTTAAATTTTGGCCTGACTAGATTTTATTTATTTTATTTCTGCAGAAAGGGATCCTCTGGTGGCTTCTATACTTTTTTTTTTTTTTTTTAACACTAGGCAGTATTTTTATTATCATGGTTCTAAATTCTGGTTCAGGCATCTTGCTTATAACTGTGTTGATGAAGCCCCTGGTTGTCATTTCTTTCTATTCTTTCTTTTGGGGTAAATTCCTTTTGTCATTGTGGGGAGAAAAAAATTAAAGAAATATAAAATTAAAATTAAAAACAAAACAAAAAATCAAATAAAGGAAGTTAGGTTCTAGATGTGTTTTGGTATGCTTTTGAAAGAAGCTTGATAGAATAGAGAATAAAGGGAAAGAAAAAAAGAAAAAATTTAAAACTTAAAAAAACTTATAAAAAATAGAATAAAATGAAATAAAGAAAATGAAATAGAATAAAAATTAGAAAAAATAAAAAATAGGGAAAAAACTTTTTTTTACTTTTTCTGTATCCATGAAAAAGAAAGAAAAGAAAGAAAGAAACAATTTAAGCAAAAACAGAAGCAAAGAAAAGGAGTGAATAAATGAACCAGCCAACAGAATGAAACCGGAATGAAGTTACCAGTTTCCCCTAGAACTGTAACTATGAAGCACTCTATAGTCTGTACACTAAGCAGGTGGAGGATCTTGTGTAGGTCTTCTGGGGAATGTGGTTGGAAGGCACAGCTGGGCTTGGTGTAATGGCTCTGTTCTCCACTAAGTGGCGCTGCTTAGCCTCCTGGGGTGAATCAGCGTGGTTCGCATGTTGTGTGCGCATGCCTGAGCATGAGAGAGGTGGAAATGGCTCCACCCAGCTCCCTAGTCTCTGGCACAGGAACTTTGTGCCCTCAGCGACCTGTGATCAAGCACCCCTCCTTTGTCTCAGGCCTCTGACTGCTCCCCGCCTCTACCTGGTCCAAGCCCAAGCTTGCCAGGCAGCACCTCCTTCCAGAGTTTTATCTCAGACGGGGTTGTGTTTCAAAACCCTACACTTCAGAGACCCCTGTGGCT
Source organism: Crocuta crocuta (assembly GCF_008692635.1). Classification (NCBI taxonomy): domain Eukaryota; kingdom Metazoa; phylum Chordata; class Mammalia; order Carnivora; family Hyaenidae; genus Crocuta; species Crocuta crocuta. The sequence goes on from NW_027551572.1 coordinate 8,754,598, forward strand.
TAGACCCACTCTGACACTCTGGTGGAGGGTCTTGCTGAGCAATGGCCAGGTGCCAGCTTGGCCCAGAAATGTTTGTTAGATGGTGCAGCGGCAGAAGTTCAGAGATTATGGCAGCTCACAACATGTAGCCAGCGCCAGGTGTCATTGCACTCTAACGTTTTTGTCCCAACAGCAGCAAACATGGCTGCTCATCAGGGTTCACTGGGACCTTTGCCTGTGGGGAGGCTGTATGGACCTACCAAATGCACTCCAAGCAGGGGAACTACTTCTGTGTGGCACACGGACCCCTCAGGCTGCTCTGTCTGCTCCTGGGGGTTCACCCTGCTTCTTCACCAGAGCACTGCCAGGCCCTGAGGTTCAGAACTTCAGGCTCTGAGCTCCACTGTTTATAGAATCTTGGTGGTATCAAAACCCTCTCCTTTCTCCCGGCCAATGGCTTTGGGAACAGATTGTCGGAGGCCAGCTCCGGCAGGTCCAGGGGTCCCTCAAGGATGCACGGTGTCAGTGAGAGAGAGAGTGAGAGAGCCCCGAGATTCTTTCTGATCACCAGGCAGGCATCTCTGCCCTGACTGGGGCTCAACTTTATTTTATCATCAAGTGTTTGGGGGACGGCACAGAAGTGGCATTTGCCTTAGACAATGATTTCTGATAACAAACTTTTTTGATATGTAAGAATTTCCCAGAACATAGATATGTAGAAGACTCATGCATAACGTTTATCAATAGTGATTGAGGTAGGGGATTTAGATGCTTATCTTATGGGGAAGGAAGGCATCTTTAGCATACCAATGTTTTTAGCATAAAAGGGTGAAGTTACTTCTCTGTGAGCAGGGGTCAAACAGGTCTTTCAGGAGAACACCTTTGCTCCCATAATCACAAAAGAAGTTCCTCAATAGGTTCCTCCTCAGGGAGCAATCAGCATATTCAAGGCCAAAATAAGTCACTCCAAATACTTGATGACAAATGCCTTGGGGAGGGGGCAGCTAGTGCTCCAAGCAGAAACAATTGGGTGGGGGTGGATATCTGCCCTTAACTCTAAATTAGGCTCTTTGTCTTAAGGCCAGACTCAAGCCCTCTTTATTATGTAAGTCTTGGATCTGCAAGCCCCATAGGAAGAGCCTTTTGACAATCATCCACAATGCTTTCATCTGAAGTCTCTTTGGAAAAGGCAGGGATATGCTTTTCCTATGAGCAATCTGTGTGGGGAATATTGGCCTGATCTGGAATATTGTGAGGCCTGGTCAGTCCCAGCAGCCTAACTTCCAACATGAGCCAGTAGTAGCAGAAGGAGATTCCAGTTTTCGTTTCTCATGGCAGGAGCTGTGCAAACGCTACCATTTCCTCGCTGTGACTGTCATCCAGCAAGGCCAGTGCGGCTCCCGGCAACAGATTTCTTATTCAGTCTCCCCTGTGTTTTCACTCTTTCTCTCCAGCTACCTTCAGGGAAGTGCTTTTCTTGCCCTATCATGATGTGTTGCACTCTCCCCCTTTCTTTCTCTGTTTTCTCTCCACAAAAACCCCTCCCCTCCCTCTGCAGCTTTTCTCTCAGTCACTTCTCCATACCATGTACCTGCCAAGTTCTGTGGCTCAAGTTATGCACACTGTTGTATTAATCCTCAGATCAATTTCCTAGGGGTTCAAAATGGTTTGGTGCTGATCTAGCTGCATTTCAGGGACCAGACAAGCTCAGGGTCTCCATGCTGTTCCACCATCTTAACTCCTCCTTGGGAAAGCATTCTTTTGGTAGGGGCTGCAAAACCTAATGTAAGTGAATAAAGTAAACCACCCTTTATTTGACATAATGGACATGGTTAAAAATGCTTCCCAAATAACTGAGGTAATGATAAAACCGTGGCAACCATTTTGTTAAACACACTAGCTGAAGGAATGTTTTTACATGTAAAATTTAATGCAAAATAAAGAGCAAGGGAAGGCATGGAAGACCATGACCATGTACTAATGACTTCCTCTTTACAGAAAGCACTGGAAAAATTTGCATGTACATTTGATGATAAGGGATGCAACTCACTGACCCATTATTGAATAACAAAACCTTCTAGAGTGCTGTGACATATTTGAGAATTTATTTTACTATTAACAACATCTGATTTGGTGCTTTAGACTGTTACAATAGAATAAAACTATGTATATATTTTTATTGTAGGTTTCAATGTCACATGGCCTTTGTTATTTCAGAACTAGTAAATGCTTTAATTTTGAAACATTTTCACTGATTGTCTTTTTCAATGGCAATATATGGAATTGGCAACTCACCATTTACTTAAATGGTAGAATGCCTTTTCCAGAAAGTTCTGTATTTTAAATTTTGTGTGGGTTTTTCTCTACATAGGAGGCTAGCTTTCTAAGATCATGATACTTAGCCTAAACAGACACCCATGTCTAAGTCTATTGTTAGTTTTGGAAAGACCTGTACTTTTTTTTTTTTTAACCATGTGAGCAATTACAGAAACAATTTATTTGTATTTCTTAATATTTTAAAGAAATGGTTTCTAACTACATCAGATACAAAATGGTATAACTTGCCTTAAGAAGTAACCATTATCCTGTGGTCAGGATAATCTAGAAATGGCAGATTAAAATTTTTCTTAAAGCCTAAGTGTCCATCAACAGATGAATGGATCAAGAAGATGTGGTTTATCTATACCATGGAATACTACATGGCAATGAGAAACAATGAAATCTGGCCATGTGTAGCAACATGGATGGACCTTGAGGGTGTTATGCTGAGTGAAGTAAGTCAGGCAGAGAAGGACAAATATCATATGTTTGCACGTATAGGAGGATTAGGAGGAACTTGACGGAGGAACAAGGGGGAGAAGAAGGGCGGAAATGGTGGGGGAAAGGGAGAGAAGCAAACCATGAGAGACTCTTGAATGCTGACAAAAACTGAGGACTGATGGATGTGGGGGGAGGGGGGATGGGCATGGAGGAGGACACTTGTGGGGATGAGCACTGAGTGTTATGTGGAAACTAATTTGACAATAAACTATTAAAAAAAAAAAAGTGGTCAAGAGAAAAAAAAATAAAATTTTTCTTAAAAATTTTAATGTTCATTTTTGAGAGAGCGAGCCCGCACAAGTGGGGGAGGGGCAGAGAGCGAGACACAGAATCCGAAGCAGGATGCAGGCTCTCAACTGTCAGCCCAGAGCCCAATGTGGGGCTTGAACTCATGAACTGTGAGATCATGACCTGAGCCACAGTTGGATGCCTGACTGACTTGAGTCCCCCAGGCACCCCTAGAAAATTTGTTTTCTTCTAAGTGCCTTTACAACTAATTGCTTTGATAACTGTGTTCTCTAGGCATTTTTTTTCCTGTGTCTGTGCAAGTGTGTATTTATACAAATGAAGGCCTATGAGTAAACAGAATTCTTCTATAGTTATATTCTCACAAGTAAATTCTTAGTGTCAAGTATCAAATGCTATAGTCTGAGATGTAGAATAAAACTACATTTAACGGCAAGTACATGCCAGAGACAAGATCACCTTTCCTGTCCTCTGAAAAAATTCAAACAATGAGTTTGACTTTTTAGTATTTCATCAAATTTGTTAGCTATCAGCAGCTTGTCTTCATGAAATCTTTTATCTAATATCACACAATCCAGATTAAGTACCTTCATTAGAATGTGTACCTTAAAAAGCCATGTGATTTCTTGCATCTCTTCAGATTGGGTATCTGAACAAGACCAATCAATTTACATGCTCTCCATCTCCATCTCCAGTTTCATGTAGCACTGACCACTTCTAGCAGAATATACAATGTTTGTAGTGTGTTACTTGTGGTTCCCAACACTTACCCACCCAAGCCTCTTTGGAATGGAGCTCCAGCCACAAAGGCAGGGATTTTTGTGTCTGGGCTCCTGGTATATTCGAAGTGCCTAGAACATTGACACACTGAGTAGCTCTCACTGAATAAAACCATGCCATGGAGGGGTTCAGACAGCACAGCGCTGGGATGGGGAACACATCATCCTGCCGGCTACCGTCAGGACTCCAGCGCTGAGTGCAAAGAGGAGCTGCTCCAGGATTGGAGTAAATGATGTGTTTGCTACAAGCTGATTTAATTTGAAAAGTTCCACTCTAGCCGTTGTAGAGAGGATGGGCTCAAGTAGGCAGGGTGAAAGCAAGGAGGCCGTTACGAGGCAAATACAGTAACCTGGATGAAGAATAAAGGCACAGATCACTAGCACTGTACAGGGGGAGAAGTGGTTGACTTCTGGATTGTTCTGAAGGGAAACCCAACAGCATTTCCTGATAGTTTGGAGGTGGGAAGAGAGAAGTCAAGGACAACACAGGGGGTGCCTCGGTGGCTCAGTTGGTTAAGCGTCTGACTTCGGCTCAGGTCATGATCTTGTGGTTCGTGGGTTTGAGCCCCACATCGGGCTCTGTGCTGACTGCTCAGGGCCTGGAGCCTCACTTTGGATTCTGTGTCTCCCTCTCTGACCTTCCCTGTTTGCGCTCTCTCAAAAATAAACATAAAAACAAATTTTAAAAGCAAAAGACAACACAGTTGTCCTGGCTGAAGCAACCAGAAGAAGGGAGCTGTCCTCCAGTGTCTTATGAATGACTGCTTGAGGGGCACACTTGAAGGAAGGTGGGGGTGATAAAGAATCAGTGCTGGACATAGTACAGTTGTTTTTGTTGAACTATAATAGCTGACACATAATGTTGGACACGTTACATTAAGATGTTAGGCAGTCGCCAAGAGATGCCAAAGAGAGGCGGATCGATCGGTGTATGGGTGTCACTGAGGGAATGTTCCAGGCTGGAGGCAAAAAGTTAAAAGTTCATCGAATATGAATGGGGCTTAACAAATACAGAGAAGGACAAGGCCTGAGCACCCTGCAGGTGAAAAGTCTTTGAGAAGGAATGAATTTTATCACAGGAATAGAGAGACTATCTGGTTCTTCTGAGGTAACAAACATCCTGAAGGAGGGAGGAAAAAAAGAAGCATCTTACCAAGTGCTGTTACTTTATGAAAGATAGGTAAGGACAAGCAAATTATGAACATAATTTAAAGATAGAATTTATTCTCTGATGGTTTACTCATGCAAACTGCACATAAAAGAAAGTAGTACAGTTTGTGTAACATTGCAAATATAAGGACTCAAAATGCTAGGTACAGAAGTAGTGTGACACCCTGAAAGTCAAAATGAAATTTGTGTTTATACAACTAATGATGATTTTTATTTGCTGAGTACAGACTGATTTACAATGAAAGTTTTGCTAACCTTGTAAATTCATTAACCGTTTACATGACTTCTTTACATCTATGTAGTTTTATTTTACAGTTGCAAGAATTCCTGTTACCAAAAACTTTAACTTGCATAAATAATAAAATGAAAGAAACATGTACTGAAGGACTTAGGAGAGTGAAAAATTGAGGCTTTTCCTAACCCATCCAAACGACAATAAAAAATAGCCTTTTTGCAGAATTCATATTTTGTGCCTTTGAGATCAACTCCTTAGCATAACTATGACAAAATCATGATCAGAAATTAACTGCTTTAAAATTATAAAATCAGTTAAAAAAATCTGGAAGTAGAATTCTCAACTAAAAATGCTCACTTTTAATAAGTCAAACAATAAAAATCCTATTAGCTTCATACTTAAAAAGTCCTGAAATGTCATTTGTATAATTAGAATGTTTCCCAGTTTGGAACTTAGGCAGGTGGGATAGTTCCTTGAATTATCAAGGATATTCGATATAGGTTTTTAAAATGTCAGTCTCATCAGGAGATGGCACCGAGACCTTCGTAAATAGTGTAGTATAGATGCAGAACAAACTACACAACTTATTATAAATGCGTTACAGATATTTACACAATGGAATCCTGCTTGAATGCCAGAAGTTGCTACTGGGTAGGACTCATAACTATTTTACAAAGTTTTCTTACACACATCTACTACTTTATTTTTAACAATTTAGTCTATTTTAAAATATTGTACTGTATTTTGAACATAACTGCAGAATAAAAATAGATAATGGCACATTAGAAAACTCAGTATCCCACAGATGACTGGATAATGAGAAAGTGTACCTACAATCATCTCATCAGAAACAAACTACATCATGGAATGTTAGTTATCCAAGCCTGCACAGTAATGACATTTTAAACTGCAATCATCTATCGGCCAGCTTCACACTGAAGGCATCGTTAAACATTCAAGCAAAGATTGCTGGCATAGACTATTGAAAGAAACACACACACACACACTCTCTCTCTCTCACTCACTCTTGCTTCCCACATTATAATTACATTGTTCTAAAGATAGATACTGATTTTTTCCCACGAGAAACATTATCAAAATTTGCTACTAAAAGATGACAGTGCTTTCACAAGAATAAGTACAAGTTAGCTTGCAAGTACAAGACAATGGGGGTAAACAGTCTTAAATTTTCTAAGTAATTTTTAGACTTTTTCTGGCAACCACAGCATACTTGATTATGCATAAACTTCTCAGTTTGTAACCTGCAATCTGCAAAAAAACCCAAAACCTAATTTCAAAAAATTATTAGATATCTGATAACCCTGTATCATAGATTATATAATTTCATGTTTTATTAGCCTCAAAACATAGGGTTTAAAATACTGAATTTAAGACTTGAAAAATAGTCATTTTGAAATGATAGAGGATTCCAAAATTCCGGTCTACTTAAAATCTTAAAGAAAACACACAACAAATGATCTTGATTTAGGTTAGAGTGTGCATAAAAAGCATTGTATGTCTTTTACCATGTTTCACTCACTTAAAAAGTGTTCTCTAATGTTTTCCTTTTGCATAATGTGCAAAATAAAAGGCAAAAAGATTAAAAGCAAATTTCTTTCTCTTGCTAGTGCTTTATGACCTTGTTAACATTACAAAGTCAACAGGGATGATGCAGAACTTTGGTATAAATGATATAACAATACTACCATCACAGCTGAGGGTAAGAGGTGGTCAAAAGAAATGGAAGTGGGAAGAGACTCAGTAACACCCCCATTTATTAAAACACCACCAAATTAAAAGTGAAATAAACCACAATGAATTATAATACAATTTACACGTTGAGCACAGGAAATTAATAAATCTAACAATATTTATAAAAAAAGCAAAATCAGTCTTTTTCCAGAGACTAAAAACTGTTGTTCAGGCTGATCATCAACTGCTGCTACACCAACTTTAGAGCCAAATTTAATTTCAAGTAAAAAAAAAAATTTACAACCACAGATTTCGCATCAATGGAAACTGGTCTTTCCTTGATTTCCCTTTGAAGTCACTAATGAGTATCTAAAACTGCCGCACCGCAGGTTTTTAATCAACTTCCTGAGGGCTGGGACTGGGAGGCAGGAGCCATAACAATCTGCGACAGCGTGGGCTCTGTACTCTGGTCCGCCATCTGTGTGAGGACTGAGGTGGCCACAGCTTCGGCCTTGGAGGTTGAACTGACTCCATTGGATGTGCTGACAGAACTATGCTGTATAGCTTCAGGGTGTGGGCTGCTTGGCACGGACAGGTCTTCTGAACTATCATCTTTATCAGCAGCTGAGTGGAAAAAAGAAAAATTACTATTTCTTAAAAATAGCTGTAAGATCATGTTAGTAGATTGTCAATATACAGAGTAAAAAGTCACGTTTTTACAGACCGGTTATTTAGACATGTTGCTGGAACTGGAACTGAGCAAATGAAAATGTGGCTTTAAGTCACCAAGTAGGTGATTTTACCTGCAGTAGGTCAAACGAAGGCACCGCTGAGCGAGCACACGCCGAGCTGCGTGCCCAGTTCACAGAAATGGGCTGAGCGAGTGTTTGCTCAATAGTGTGGAGAAAATCAGGTAGGAATTTGGGAGACAGCCTCTTACAGATATAATCAGTCTGTTTGCCTATGTGCCATTCTTATTAAAAGATAAGAAAATTTACAACCACATGCATAAACAAAATGAATTTGTACATAGAAATTACATTTTCAAATTACTCCCTCTGCATACTCGAGAACTATATTCTGGCTGACTTTCCCTCAACTGCAGCAATGGGTGATTACAACACCTGATTCTAATGATGCATACACATGAGAATGAGCAATATTTAGATTCCAAATGCCACCAGCTGTTATAGCTGCACGAATTAATTGGGATTCAAATAAAAAATTATATAAAACTCTAGAAACTGCAATGGAAAAGACATTCAGAAAGGGGCATTCTAAGTACTTATGGAAATCTACCAACTTTTAGGATTGAACAATGAATCTTCTACATCTTTCTCATTTTAACAGAATAGAATCTAATAATTTAGTGAAAAATTTGATATGCACAACACACCGGTAGTTATGGTGTACATAACTTACAGAATAATACAAACCAACTGTAACTGTAAACCTAGCCCCCAACTTAAGAGAACACTGACAATAACAATGCTCCCTGGAGGCTCCTCTCCTCCTAAAAGATAATCACCATTCTGATAGCTCTTTAACCACCTTGTTTTTTGTTTGAAGTTTTACCAAATAGGTATGTATCCCTGGAAAATACTTAGCTTTTGAACATTCTGAAAATTGTTATCATACTGGATGTATTCTGTTGTACTTTTAGTTTTGTTACAAAGCTTACTTATTTATTTTGAGAGAGAGCAGAGGAGGAGCAGAGAGAGAGGGAAAGACCGAGAATTTCAAGCAGGCTCTGCACTGTCAGCAAAGAGCCCGATGTGGGGCTTGATCTTACAAACTGTGAGAACATGACCCAAGCCAAAACCAAGAGTCAGACGCCTAACCAACTGAGCCACCCAGGCACCTCTCTTGTTCTTTTCACTTGGCATTAAAATAATTTTTATTTAGTGCTTAAAAGTAACAAGCAGGCTTTCCATCAAATCTGACAATGCATACTGGCCTGCTTACTGACGGCCAGGTGCCTATCCTGAAAGTCCATTATTAAGAGACTGTGGACCCTACGAGCAGGACTTATTCTATGATTTGTGATGTAGAAGATGGAGGGAGAAGAAACCTGGCCAGCCTGATTTTAGTTCAGATAAAACTAAATTTTGAGAGGTTTCTGAAACATAGGACTTACAGAATTTTGACAAGTTTGCCTCAAATCAATGAATTTTTGAAAAGCACTTTTTAAAATATATTAATTAGATTGCTTCTCAGCCTTTTGGCTAAGCTCAAGTATAAAATAAGTAGAATCACCTCTTCTCTATAAATCTGCGATCAATGCAAAATCACCCCTTAAGATATAATAAAAAGAAAATCACAATCAACCTTTTAAAATTATATAAAGTAGAAAGGATCCTTTTCTGATGAATAACAAATGTTATAAAATATCTATAATTCAGTTACACAGCCATTATTACAGTTATGTGCTCAAGAAACCCAAACCCTGGCAATGGCACTCAAACTGCCAAGAATACTAATAAGTCCTCTTTATGTCAGGGCTCTTCTTCAACAGGAAAACAAACTGACGTTTCTCTCAATGTTAACTTCTAGAGATATACCAGCTTTCAAAAATAGGCTAAGGTGCCTCAGTGGCTCAGTCGGTACTGTCCGACTCTTGATTTCTGCTCAGGTCATGATCTCACAGTTGTGAGACCGATCCCTGTTGTCAGACTCCATGCTGAACGTGAAGCCTGCCTCAGATTCTTTCTCCCTGCTCCCGTCCCCTCCACCCACACCCACCCCTCACTCTCTCAAAAAATTTAAAAATAAAGAGGCTGATCTGTGATAAGAGGTATAAGGAACTGTAAAGACAGAGTGGAGGCAATGACTCAAAATGAAACAGTAAATTCTAAGGACAAGTGCTCATCTTCAGACTTTCAGAAATAGGTAAAGCAAATCTTTAGGCTGTACAAAGTGTCAGGTACTGATTTATAAATGGCGTAATTATAAATTTTATATGTAAAATACTTTTATAATGTGATATACTTGCACCTAAGTCCACTTCTAGAAGGTGAAGAGAGAAAAATCACCAATATAACCGTAAGCACTAGAAAGATAGGAGATCTTGGTGCACTCAAAGAGCCATTTCATTTAGGTTTTTTGAGCTAAAAAAACCCTAGCTGTCTGACAATTCACGCTCTGAAGTTTTCTACCTATGTTCATACGTACTTTCATTAGACTCTCAATTACATTTATGGCCCAAGGTTTCCTTCCCACTTAAGATTATAGAAACAAGTATAATGCAATTTTAATTATGCCCAAAGATCTAGAAAATATGAATTAATGGTAATAAGATTACTCTTGTGCATTATTTTCATAGAATCCAAATGTTAAAAATAGATGCCTATTTTCATTCATGTTTTATACTGTTCAGGCGACCAACTGTCATGGTTTTCTCATGACTGAGGGGTTTTGTCCTCAGATGTGGGGACTTTCAGAATTTGAAGGGAGACCCTACGATTCTGTGCTTTTATACTGTCACCTTTATCTGAAAGATTCTGTAATACTTATTAGTTTCCACTAAACCTGATTTCACAAATGTTTTGGAAGTTTTAACTACTATTAAGAGTTCACCATTAGCAATAGCTGTATGCTAAAACGTGCATACTGTTAAGTATTTGTGACCTTCCCCAAGTTTTCTCCAAGACTTAAGTACTCACTTAGTCAATCTGTCTACCTTGACTACTAGACAAAAGTCAGATTTTTTCCTTCAAATTTGACAAAAGAAATTACTTTAAAATTTCTAAGAGCTGAAGAGGACAAATTTTATACTAAAACTGTATTTTACTTCAATTTGACTATCTAGATGAATAGATATGGAAAAGGCAGGAATAGTTCCAAACATCAAAAGTGTGTTATTAATTTCTTGCCATCTCTACAACCCAGCATAATATATATTCCCTAAAAATTTATTAACCTAGACTTTCAGTTTATTTAAGGGTATGGCACACTTATACCTTATGAACTTCTTTAAAAATTATTGCTTAAAATGAAAAACTGGCTTGCCTTTGCTATGCACGTGCTACCTTGATAAGAGTGATGGGATTATCCAACAGATTATCTAAACTTTAAAAATTGCAGATGAGATAGATTTTTAGTTGGATGCAACTGAAGAATTCATTTTCCTTCTAATTTTATAGAATCATTTGCAGATTTTTTTGAACTATCAAAATTCAAGAGAGCTCTCTTGTTAAGAAGATCATATATGCATAATGCTGAACTCAGTAGCTTCTATGGGAAATTATGTTGTTAAGTCAGATGGGAGCCATAATGGCCTCATCCCTGCAGCAATCATTGTTAATACAAACCCCAAACATATTTCTATATGGCTCCAATTTAGTCCACAATGTGTTTCACCATCCTGTGAAAATGACTAGATATCAAAGGACTGAGATTTATTTGCTCAAAACTGACAAAAATCAATGTTCTAAATATATATGGCAGTAGAGAGTTGCTAAATCTACTGAATCTTTTAAATTAAAAAATATTGCCCATTCTGATGAAACTGCTTACAATGACTACAAGTAAAGATGGTGGCCATTAAGTTTTATCGTGAGCACCTGAGGAACTGTTTGCATCCAATACAAAATGTTTCTTTCTTTTGAATTACTGACACTGGCAAATTAAAATGAAGTGCATACATATGGTTGAAACAATCTTCACATTTACAAATATCCTGAAATATCACTAAATCATAAAAACGAAAGCTGTGGGTTATATATTATGAATGTTGCCTAATGCATTCCCAGCTCTGTTATTTGTTACAAATTTGTGTACGATGGACAAAATTGGCCATTTATTCAAGAGTAACAGCTGGCTCCAATATTGTGCATCTTATCAAAAAAGAAGGACATTACAAGAAGAAAAAGCACAATTAACCTCTAAAATGCCGAAAACAGAAGAATCTCATGCTGGGAAAAATACATAAGAGGAAACTTATAAGCAGATAATTTAAAAAACTGTAGCAATTTTATGACGAAAGACTCAATATAAAGATTCACAACAATAACAAAATTGCACAATGCTGATATTTAAGAAAGAATAATAGGATCTGATACTGTAAAGGGGTACTATATCTTGTTAAATGAAGACAGTTAATTTAAGAAAACACACATTATTGAATGGAGGCTGGAAAAGAAGCAGCATTTCACTCTGTCATTCTAAGACAAAATGCTACCCTGGGAAGATAAAATATCATTAGTACCTACAGTATATTTTAAATTATTAACCTGTTTTGATGTATAGTAATCCCTAGAAAAAAGGCGAGAAACAGGAAAATTCAAAAACTCTATAGATTCTAAAAAGTATATTCTCCATTCTATTACAAGCTTGAATTTCTGATATTTAATATTAAATATTAGAACTGCAGTATCTGCTTTTAATGCTACCTTGGTTCACTTCGGCAGTATGTCACTGAGGTAGCCTAAGGCTGCGGGTAACGGAACATTACTCACTATGATAGCCAGATTTCTTCTGCATGGCGGTTACAGGGCAATCTTTATGAGCCAGAAGAAGCTGTTTTAGCTGTGCCACTTCATTTCTCAGCAGGGTGACTTCACTCTAGAGAAGAAACAACTTATGTACCTTAACAGCATCAGGCTAAACATTTCTTACTGTTTATAATGAGTGAAAATTAAGAGTATTGGATATCTTTAACAGAATAGCAAGGAATAAACAAAATCTACTGCTTGAACAGGTTTAATCAGTACACATCAGTCTTTATATTTTAGCACTTGCACAAAGACGGCAACTTCTATAAAAATTTAAATGAGATAACAACATAACTGGATAACGTATTTCAAAATTTTTATATTACCATTTGCCTTGGGACTGCTTATATATTATAGGTTGCCTGCAGAAGGTATTTTTTTAGTTATGTTGCATGCTCTTTTGATTATTTAAAAAATTAGAAACATCAAGGGAGTCAGAATGAATTTCCACTGTCTCTGTTCACTTGAAAATGAAAAACATCCTGGAAACTCAATTAAGCAAGTTTCTAGTTTTCTAGAAACTGTGAAAGGCTCCACAGAGGAAATCATAATAACCAAAGAATCATGTATACCTAAAATGCAACAAAGTACTGTGTTGGACATGGAACCAGTGAAAGTAGATACAATACTTAGATGGCTTAGTTGCTCTTGATCTAGGTAATTTGTACACTTCTAAATTTAAATGTGATAAATTAATGGGGATTTGTTCTAGTCCTTATTTAAAAATGAGCACTTCAGCCTTTGTTTTGGATGCATTAACCTGGTAGATTCTATATTAAAAAGTTCCAAATTAAGGGAAGTCCATTTAATTCCTTTGGGTCACCCCCAAATATTAAAGATGCAGAAGTGATAATTACCAACACTCAAGAGTTAGTCATAATATGAATTTAATAAAATGGTAGAAAAATTCTTAACTTACAAACACCTCTACTTATTTGGACTTATATTAACCTTAAGTATTCAGATTTCCTCTATGAACCCCCCAAAAATAAAGAAATATAACAAGCACGTGTACGTAAAAGCTCAGGAACTTTGTTTTCCATCCTTGGTCTCTTAACCAGAAAGCTGAATGTAAAATAATTTAGCAGATTAAACTCATTAGGTCTAATTAAGAGATCAATGATAGAAATATAAAAATCCAAAGAATAAAAGCAAAGCAGTCTTTTGGGTCAAAGAGTTCCTCACACCCCTATAAAAACAAACTGCAAGAATGAATTAAAGCACAGAATGAAAACTGATGTTCACAGTAACTCTGAACATTAAAAGGTTAAATTGTGTTTAAAATCTTGTACTTGAGACAAGAATGGGTATATAGTGATCAAAATACAAAAGGGAAATTTTTAGTTTCACTTAAAAAAAATAAGCTGCTTATTAGAAAACTCTTTTCTCTGTAATACTGCAGTCATCAGTGTCAGTACTACTGACAGCTCTTTATTAATGACACCAAACAGGAGAATCCATGTTATACAACACCCAATATGTATTATCCAAAATTTCTCCCTCCCTGCTGCATCAGCTTGATTTGAGATCCATGTCTAATAAGTTTTTCTCATTAATTTCTATAATATGAAATAGGGTTGAATATGTATTTTTAGTCCAGAATATATACTCTCTTATAATCCGGCACCTATAACCACCCTTTCACATTAGTTTGAACCTATGGGGAAAAAAATTGTTTTGAACTATACAAACTGAAGGTCTGTGAATGCACACTATTTTCTCTACCTAGAAAAGCTTTCCTCTCCTTTTTCTCACCTGGCTAATTTTTTCACTCATCTCTAAGAGTCCATGCAATATAAATTTGCATAGGAAAAGAAGTTAGGAGTCCATTTCTGTGTTCCCAGAGCCATATGTACATATGTGTGTGCATGTAAATAGTATTTATTACATCAGGATTATTCATTTTGGTTTACTTGTCACCTTCTGCCAGATTGGGATTATCTTGCTCTGTGTATCCCCACAGAGTACAGCACACAGCCTGGTATGGAGTACTATTTAGTACTATTTTAGAAAGAACCACGGTAATTCTATGTCCAGGGGAGGGTTAAAAAAATACCAAAAAAGGTGAAATGAAATTGCTTAAATAATATAAAATTAGTCAGAGGTCCTGATTTCCTTATTTATGCCCACAACCTCATCAACATATAGCTACACTGTTAATTTTTCTCAGGCATAAAATGAAAACTGGCATATTTTACAATATCATCTCAATTACAGAATTTAAAAAATCACAAATGCCCTCTCTAAATATTCTATATAGACATCCATCATAAACCATATTATTTTTTTTGTGTCAAAGTAAAACATTTTTTGGTAAGCTAAGGCAGATGTGGAAAAAATTATTCTGGTCTAAAAGTAAATTACTTTGGCATTATCTGTTCCATTGCTCCATTCCATCTGTAGCTACTCAAAGGTTAATTACATACTAATGAATTTTTTTTTTTTTTTTTTTTTTTTTTATATGTGTAA